>NC_136017.1:3804366-3911866 GCF_048128805.1 Centroberyx gerrardi
ATCTGGGCCATGACGGCCTGGACGCAGCTGTTCCCGGCAGCCAGCATGTCCACGGCGTTGCGCAGCTCGACTTTCTGGCTCTGGTAGACCGTCTCCAGCGGGGAAACCTCGCAGTCCTTGTGCTGGCCGAACACCTTGCACATGGAGCAGGTGGGCGTCTGGCAGGTCACGCAGTAGATGTTGATGCGCTCGTCCTCGTGATCCTTGCACATGGGCTCCTTGGTGTCCTTGTCCTTCAGCGGAGGATCCAGGGACCCACCGCTGTCTCCCTTCTGCTCCTGCTGCTGCTTGTAAATATCAATGATGTTCTCCACCAGCAGGTTCCTCTGCAGCCCGTAGACGCCGTGGCGGTCCAGCACCACCTCGAAGCGGCAGGTAGGGCAGCGGAAGATGCCGCCCGAGTAGTGATAGGGGTTGCGGGAGTCGTACAGGTCGCTGGCACAGCCGCGGCACAGGTTGTGCTGGCAGGGCAGGATGACCACGGGCTTGGTGAACATGTCCAGGCAGATGGGACAGCTCAGCTGCTTCTCCAGGCTCTCCATAGGGCTGGGAGGGCGCACCACTTGGCCTGTCTGGATATCCATTTTTTGGGGCTTCTTTCTTGGCTTAGTTCCTCAGAATCCTGAAGATCCCTAATCGCTCGGATTAGGTTTTGACTCTCTTCCTTTGTCTGTCTGTCTTTACCAGAGTGCTACAGTGTGTAGCTGTCTTGTGGCGTTTATTTTGATCTGCCCGGCCGTGAGAAAGCCCCTAGCTTTTATACCCCAGAGGAAGGACACCCGATCCCCCCCAAACCATCTGAGGCACAGTCCTACCCTTGGCTTGTTTGTCAGGCTCAATTCGGAGAAAATAGCCGCCCCCCTCCTGCTGCGGCACATGCCATACTTAGCTTTGACCCCCCGCCCCGTTACCTCCCTGCCTTTTCTGTGTGAGAAGTGCAAACGGGACGACAACCCAAACAAGCCCCGTTGTGACATGGGAGGCTCTCAGACTGGACTGATTGGAACAACAACATGTTGCCAACTATGATATTCAAATGTGTTTACATATTTGATTCTCCACCTTCACTGTTGGAGTGGATTGTGGAGTGTTTTCTACCCTACAAATTTGTAAACACATTAGGCAAGCTCCATGTGTGTGTGTGTGTGTGTGTGGTTGTGAATGTATGTTGTTGCTCTGTGCTAGAATTACTTGCTTCTCGGGGTTAACTGGCCACAAAAGCAAATTCAATTCACACCGTTTCTTAGTGCATGGTACAATTGGGGTTCAATCACTTTCAGGTCAGTGACTTCAGGAAATGAATTTTCTCTTTCTCTATAAAAAAAGATTTAGGTGTTTGATATGGAAATTAATTAGGAAGGAAAGCTCTGTCTTTATTATTTGAATTGCAGTTTAAATTTGCATTTGAATTGCAGGTGAATCCGTCCCAACCCTGGCATGCAAAGTAAATGTAGATTAAAAAAGAAATAGAAGTCTGGGCTGTTACTGACAACCAGGCTTAACCCACAACGGCTGTACTGGTCCGTCCCTCGTACCTTTTCACCCCAAAAATACCTTTGTTGCCCCTTGTTCCCTCTGTGTTTGTGTGTGTTTGTGTTTGTCCATGCATGCCTGTCTGTATGTTTGTGAATGTTGACTGCATGTATGTGCTTGCCCACGTGTGCATGTGTCTGTGTGTATGAGCGGGTGTGTATTACTCAACTGCAGCGTCTTCTCCGTGCCGCTGTAAACACAAAGTCATGTGCTCCTATATAACATCGGCTTGTGCAACCCAGTTCGTGGAGAGCAGAGCGCCGCATGGCTTTGTGCCTCATGGAAACTGCGATAACAAAACAGCAGGTGTTGAAGCGGGGTGTGTGTATGAGTGTAGCAATATGCTGAACACTGTATCCCAGCCACAACATGACCACAACAGTAGGGTTGTCAATGCAGGTTTACAAGTGTGTGTGTTTATATGTGTGTGTTTGTGAAGGGAACACAGGAAAGAACTCTGCCTCAAGCTAGGAACTAGTACAGACATGAGCAACAACACCAACAGTACCAGAAAGCAGTTTTTCAGAGTGCAAGTTAACTGACAAATAAAAAAAAAACTGACAAGAATAAAAAATAGAAATGACCCGAACCCTTTCATTCATTCATCACCATGGCATTCATGATGTTGGAAGGACAGTTAACTAGCTTACCTAGCTATAGGCTAGTATGGCTAGTTTGAGCTTGGAAGCTTAGCTAGGCTAACTAGCTAACCTAGATAACTAGATTGTATTTTTTCAAGTAGTAAGAGCGCTAGGCTTCATAATATTAGCTTCCTCTCTTCCTCACTTACTTCTTGGGTTTTAAACTGGGCTTCAGTCTAAATGATAGCCAGAGAAACTGTGGCTCTTTGGCGCCGCCTATTGAGGTTTCACTGTAGTCAGCAATATGCTATGAGCTCAGGTGTAAATAAACACTCGAGCTTTACATCTGCAAAGTTGCATGTTCATGATCATGTAGACATTGAAAATAATGTGATGCTTTTTTGATCCCTGTAGGAAATTCTCCTTTTTCTTTTAAGTCCACACATGAGTGATGTTTTCAACTTTGGAACTTTGAATGTTGTAAAGACAGTAAAGGCTGTGAACTTACAGGTTTTATTGAATATTCACACCATTTAAAAATGTTCAGGAATGGTTAAACGACTGCAAGGATTTTGGCTGTTCAAAAATATTTCAAAAATGCTTAACACTTTGAAGCCTCAGTTACATAACTCTGACAACCTCCCAACATACAGGGCACAAACAACCGTGTGCCTCCTTTCCATTACACACACGTGTGTCTACTACTCCTGGATCAGCGTGTTCTCCAGAGAACATTTCATACACAACACCGTCATGTGCAGAGCTGGATGGCAGGCAAGTGTGGCGAGGGTGGAAAGTTTATGGGGTTCTTAAAGGACTACACCGACTTTTAGGGAGTTTGTCCCGTTGGTCACATTACCTCATATCTGGCACCAAAATCATCTCTGTCTGTTGTGGATAGCTCTGTCCAGTGTGCATGCTAATGCTTTAGCATACAATATGTTAAGTAATTGTAGGCAACTAGCATTATTCAATGTAAGATAAACCTTTTAGGAATCCAAAATTGGTATTGGTATTTATTCTCTGGCCTGTAAACTAATAACTTCTGAAAACAAAATCTCAATTTTCCTCATTAGTGAAGTCCATTATGAATCAACAGTGCAAAAACTTTAGCTAGCTGTCTGGCTAACTTCACTCACTTTCTGTGTAAACAAAACAAGTTACGCTCAAAGTCTCGTGGAAAAAGAGATCTTCTGGCATTGAAAGTAGTTCCAAAAGTGTTTTTTTTTGGCCAAATTTTACATATATTTTACCAGACAAGCCTGGCAGATGTAGATGCGTGTCACTAAAGTAAACTAACCATTAGCGCTGCTACAAGTTCTCATTTTGCTAATCGGCTATGATTACTTAACATACTGTATGCTAAAGTGTTAGCATGCGCACTGGACAGAGCTTTCTAATGGAGACACAGGGATGATTTTGGCGCCAATCCTCTCGTCACATATTGGATAAGGTGACCAATGGGACAAACTCCCAAAAAGTCGGAGTAGTAGAGGACACACAGTGCTTTGACACTGCTCATGGTGTCAAGGCACTAAATGTCAAAGGGTGCGTTGTGGTTCGAGAGCGGTGTGGTTGTCAGGAGAGTAACAGAAATAAATCTTTCTAGGCTTACTCAGTGGCTTTGGCTTGGTGTTTGGTATCTTTTAGTGGGAAATTATAGAATAATGTTTGTGCAAATCAAGTTTCAGATGAAGTAAAATGTCCAAACCATATAATGCACACTGCTGCAAAATAGCTGGGCAAAAGTCGAATCTAAAAATAATCATATAGCCTATTTATGAAAGTGGCATAGTGGCAAACTTAAAGGTGCAAGTGCAAAAACAAAACTTTCACACTTTATTTAATATTTTTGTGATTCAGGGATTTGAGAGGTAATGTTGGATAATCTCAGTTCTCAACCCATAGAGGAGCATGTAATCTTTCAACTGAAGTTACAACATGAAAATCACCAAAATTGGAGTTGCAAGGTTTTACGACGATACACATTAAGCATTCTTTCACTGTTTGCATTCAGGTATTAGGCTGCATCTGGCATCTCTTTTACTAGTTTAATAGACCTCTGCAATGCCTAATAATGTAATGTAAAATACCTGAGGCCAGGGATTTACAGTGCAGTGTTAAATGTCAGAGTTGTTTTCTGCTCTGTCATGTCAGAGGAGAAACTATAAAACAGGATCCATATGTTGCAACTACAGGAGTTGCTCATGTAAGTGTTTCCATGCTATTTCTGTGGTGTTTACCAGCTTATTGACTTGCCACCTTTTTGTAATGTTAGGGAAACTTATTTTCTGAAAAAAGAGATCTTTTTAATAGCTCCACTATGCTGCAAAGAAAGTCTTTCATAACAAATAATATGATTTTTCAATTTGAATTTTTAACTTGATATAAAATAAATCCCTCTCCCTATCTTCCTTATTCTATGTCTTTTCCCAGCACTTGCTCTAACATGATCGTTCTGTGGTTACAAGAATACTGTAAGGGCACTACCCTCCTCCTTTTTGGTTGCTTGTATTTTCAGGTAATCTTGGAATTGAATCTTATTCTACTTCTGTACTCATTGTGGGTCGCTCTGGATGAAAGTGTCAGCTAAATGTCTTACATGTAAATGCAATTTAGTACTGAGTCTTAAAATTCAACTTTTGTTATTTTCATTCCAATTTCAGTGTAAAAGTCTGCATATGGGATGGGATAATTTCACTTCCAGTGTGGCTCATGTCCATGTTTTACTACTAAGATTTTTTGATTGAATACAAGATTAAATAACTTGTCAAATGGTTTTGAAATGTACTGTTTGAAATTTTCACAAAATCAAGAAGCAACAGGTGTCAAAGCATAAAACTTCACAGCATTCAACTTGAGTCATTTACCACTAGATGTCGCACTTTACCTATTTCTCACCCTGTGTCTACACACAGCTTGCAGAGTATCACAGTACACAGTAACACACATGCAATACAACACATAATGTATAATAGACAGTAGAGTAGACTTTATTCATGATGTAACTTAACAGATATATATTTTGCGTTTCATGTGCATTCAGGCTGCATGCCACACAATGTTTGCAGCTATAGAAGAAGTGCTCTAAGTGTCATACTGAACAGGCTGACATGCATGAAATATATGTATATGTGAATATGTAATATAATGTGAATGTTGTATATAACTGTACTGTCTCATAATCTGTCTGTCTGGGAGTAGAAGGGCAACGTTTGACCCCCTGCTGCTGCCGAAATATCCTTTAGGCATGAAATATATGTTGACCTGCAGATAGATACAGCTATGGTTGTTTTTTCTCCACATTTTTTGGGGGAAGTCGGCGATAATCTGCTGCAATCTGACAGCTGTGGCTCGTTCATCAAGGTAGCGATTGCACTGCAGAGGAAGCACGTGTTATTTTTACCCAACGTGCTTTACAATGCAATGAAGGTGTACATTTTTAGCATTCAAACCCCCAACCCTAACAGCATTAGTGCCTTGCTTTTCCAATTGAGCTACACAGGGAATTGAACCCCTAACCCGCTTGAAAGGGAAAACCATCAAACCTGGCAGTATTAGTGCCTTGCCTTTCCCATTGAAATAGAGAAGGTGTCAAACCTGTAACCTTGGCCGTGTTAGTGCTTTGCTAATAAGCTAAAAAGGGAATTGAACCATCAACCCTGGCAGGATTAGTGTCTTGCTTTTCCCATTGATTTACAGAGGGAATTTAACCGCTAACCTTGGCAGTGTTAGAAAGAAACTGAACCCCTAACTCTGGCAGTGTTAGAAAGGAATTGAACCCCTAACCTCGACAACGTTGGAAGGGAATTGAACCCCTAACCTTGGCAGTGTTAGTAGGGAATTGAACCCCTAACCTCGACAACGTTGGAAGGGAATTGAACCCCTAACCTTGGCAGTGTTAGAAGGGAATTGAACCCCTAACCTCGACAACGTTGGAAGGGAATTGAACCCCTAACCTTGGCAGTGTTATAAGGGAATTGAACCCCTAATCTTGGCGGAGCTAGAAGGGAATTGAACCCCTAACCTTGGCAGTGTTAGAAAGAAACTGAACCCCTAACTCTGGCAGTGTTAGAAAGGAATTGAACCCCAAACCTCAACAACGTTGGAAGGGAATTGAACCCCTAACCTTGGCAGTGTTAGTAGGGAATTGAACCTCTAACCTTGGCAGTGTTAGAAGGGAATTGAACCCCTAAACTCTGCAAAGTTAGAAGGGAATTGAACCCATAACCTCGACAGTGTTATTAGGGAATTGAACCCCTAACTTTGACAGCGTTAGAAAGGAATTGAACCCCTAACCTCAGAAGTGTTAGAAGGGAATTGAACCCCTAACCTCTGCAAAGTTAGAAGGGAATTGAACCCATAACCTCGACAGTGTTATTAGGGAATTGAACCCCTAACTTTGACAGTGTTAGAAAGGAATTGAACCCCTAACCTTGGCAGTGTTAGTAGGGAATTGAACCCCTAACCTTGGCAGTGTTAGTAGGGAATTGAACCTCTAACCTTAGCAGTGCTAGAAGGGAACTGATCCCCTAACCCTTGGCAGAGTTAGTGTCTTGGCCCGCTGTTACTGTGAAAAAGCTCTGAAAATCTCTGTGTAGTGTCTGAACAGCTGATCGGAGGCGAGTCGAGCGAGTTTTGTTTCCCGCTGACGATCTAAAATAAACGATCCCCGAGTCTGTTCAGCTTCCTCCGCCTCGGTGCCGCTGCGGCCGACAATCAGCCCATGCCATCTCCCATCCAAACCCCGTCCAGAAGAATAATCCATTGTGTTTTTGTTGCCCGGAGACACAATGATGGCGTAGGAGTCTGAAGCTGAACCGAGCCGCGGCGGCACAGGAACCTCTGCTGGTATTTTGGGAAGCGTTAGCCAAAAGGTTAGCGAGACGGGCTTGGGACCAGACGAGCTTGGGACCAGACGGGCTTGGGACCAGACGGGCTTGGGACCAGATGGGCTTGGGACCAGACGGGCACCAGGGCTTCAGTCCCCCAGGGAGTCTGCCAGTCCTGAAAATCTAAATTCAAGGCCTTAATGGTCTTGAATACAGTTAAATGTACAGTTTTATGTCTTAAATTTGAAAAAGTCTTAAAAATGTTGTGGTTTCTTGTTGCACTGTTCTGCTAAGAAAAAAAATCCTACTGATTGGTCAATAGTTGTTTTCATTTTCTCATTGTTTCAGTGATTAAATTGGTCTCATTTTCCACTCTAACTGGCATTAAAATGATCTTAAAAAGTATTAAATCTAAGTTGATGAGACTTGGCTGGGAAAATGTGAGTGAGAGAAAGCAAGGCGTTTAACCAGGAGTAGAAAGACTATACTAAAATATCCTACTCAAGTAAAAGCACTGTTACTTTGCTGAAATGTATTTAAAGTGGTAATAAGAATGTTTTTTCCTGTCCCATATCACAAAATGACCATAATATATCAGCAGGGGTTGATAGGGTTGTTGATCAAAACCAATGACGCAACAGTTTCTGGCTCTTTCTCCTTCTCACTTCTCTCCCCTTCAGTCTCCTGCAGTCCACTCTTTTTTCTTGCTGTTTAAACCAAGCCATTTATTATTGTATGTGTGAAGTGGAGGAAACGAGGAGTCACAGGAGGAAAAACAGGCCATGGGTGTTACACTGAAAAACACATCCATCTTAACAAGTCAGTTTATAGTATCAAGTCATTATTTCCTTGCAAAAACAAAACTGCCGCTACCTTATCTTACAACCAAAGTACATAAACTAGAAACACCTTTACTGGTACTAGTACAGAAAAAACAATGTGTTTTCTGTACCATTAAAGACGTTTCACTTGTTTCTAATGCAGTTTTACTTGTTTCAGGCACTTGCTTTCAGGCATTTTCTTGAACAAATGACATTATGTTGAAATAAAGCAGATTACTCAACATTGTGCAACTCAAAAATTATGAAATAAGTTTGAAACAAGTGAATCACCTCAGCCAACTGGCAGATGAATTTCACCTGCTTTTAAGAAAAATAAGATACCAGGACTCTATACTAGATTAAATAAATTGTCAGGATGGGTTTTTTTTTGTGGTGTACAAACACATCCTGAGTATTACTGATGCCTAAACACTCTCGGTGTCGCGGCCGGTGTGTTTAATTTGCAGGAAATCAAACGTCTACATGGAGACATTGTGCATTGTGAGTGAATGAGAGGCTGTTTATAGTCCAGTGGGTTTCCCACGCTCAAAGAAGAAGAATTGATTCAGAACTCCTCCTTTTCTATTTATAGGGCTTCTATTTGTACGGTGCCACTTGTATTTTTATTCTCTGCAGTGTGATTTAATATGGGAAGCAAGGTCGATCTGCTCAGTTCACTCAGTTCAAAAGTGTACAGTCTCATTGGTGTAAGACATGGTCCAACCGTGCTAATAATTCCTATAAAACACAATTAGTTGAGCATCTTTCTTGTTTTCTGCAGGTTTTTTATTCCTAAACTCTCAGAAAAAAAGCTACATAAAAGGGCATTTTTCATTTCATCACAGCTGTTACTGCTGGCAGCCTCTGATAAGTTGGTTTGCCTTTCCAAAACACAAACTGCAGTGTAGTGTAGAGTGCTAGAACAGTGAAAATAAATGACTCACACCACAGAGAGCTGCTTTAACCAGGAATTCAGTCTTGTATTCTGTCTAAATTCTTTTGATTTTCTTAAACAAGTCAAAATATCTGGCAAAAGGGTGAGAATATTTCACTTGTTTTCAGTGCAGAGTGCGTAACAGTTTGATTTTAAACCATTTTGAAGTGAAGTAAAGCAGATCGCTCCACTTGCATCAAGAATTTGTCACCTGATGAAAAAGAAATTCTTGAATCAAGTTGAGCTGCCTTAGCTGCATCAATTCCCTGTGTAGAGCAAATGACACTCACTCACTCTATCTGCAGATTTTCCATTGTTTTATTTTCTTATTTAACCTTTATTTAAACAGGGAATTCAATTAAGAACAAATTATTGTGTACAGCGATGGCATGACAAAAGGCCTTTTGATGCAGAACTGGGGGAAACAGGGAAACGAGACAAGAAGGCTCACAGTTCACAGAAGGCAACAGAAACATATATATATATATATATACAATATAAACAGCAGTATTGAAAAAGACAGTAAAGTAGAACTAGCATAAGCTGGACACATATAAGGAGTTGGAGGGAGCAAGAAATATGACCAATGACACCAGAAACATCAACAACACCTCAAAAAACTATTAAAACATGCAATAAAAACACACTGAATGAGAAGTTAGTTTGATGAAAAATATGATTTTAAGACTGAGAACAAGATCAAATAACTTCTTGATATTGACTCTCCTTGTGGCTTGGTGAATCTCACACAGAGTCCTCATTACTGAAAATAATCAACGTCCAGAACGGGCAAACAACACTTTGATTTTCTCTATGTATTCGTATATTATCAGCAGCTTTCCCCCCACAATCTGGAGAAGCCTTTTATCTTTGTCTCTCTCTGAGGCAAACCAGCGGCTCCTCTGTGTTTCTCCACCTGAGAAGACCGGAGACGAGCTTCGTTTGAGAAGTGTTGTGGTGAGGAATGCAGGCAGGGGAGGCTGTTCAGTCACAGCATGCAGGATGAGGGATTGTTTCAGCGATACACTCCCGAGTCGGAGCGGCAGAACTCTTCCCTCCCTCACTGCCAGCTCGTTTATATCAATATAGCCAGAACAGGTAGGAGCTGACAGATATATGGTTTCATTAAGCTGGAGGTACGACGTGCAGCCCGGATCTGAGCCTCCAAATCAACTGGAAGCCTTGTTGTGAACAGCATCCAGTATTTTATTTATTCAGGTTTATTTATTTGACCAATTTAAAACTCATTCCATACATGCATACGAGGGAAGATTGTCAAGTACAGCATGGAAAAGCCCATTTCTTTGGGTTTATGATGTATTTCTTGCTCTTACTGTCCCATATTTTATCATCTCGTGTTCTGCAAAGTGCTTTTTGATAAATGAGTTTGTTAAAAAGCTCTTGATTAATAAAGTAACTTGACTAGACCTGGTCTGACTTGACATAACGGGGGAGGCTGGCTAGAAAATAGATGGATGAAAGGGCAGACTATTTTTTCGTCTTCTTCTTTTCTTTTAATTTAATTCATTCATTCACCTATTTATTTATATTATTATATTTATACCTATTTATTCCTATTCAGGGTCATCTGAAAATGCACTGGGCAGAAGGCAAGGAAACACACTGGACAGGTCTATTACTTTAATTTAATTTAATTTAATTTAGTTTAATTGAATTTAGTTTAATTTATATATTATTTATATTTTATTTTATTTTTCCCACTTGGCTAGAAAATGGCTGGATGAAAGGGTGGACTATTTCATTTTATTTTATCTTATTTTATTAGACAGCAGCAGCACATTCAGGCGCAGACAGAAAAAAAGACGTTTCATAATGTTCATAATGCCGCAGCAATGTGAAAGACATTTGATTTTATTTAATCTAGTACAGAGATTCCTTAAAGATGAAAGATACAGTGTGTTCAGCTTGATAAACTCCATGTCGCTTCATGTCTGCAGGCAGGAGAACAGGAAAAAGTTTCTGTGGGACAGGAAGGGAAGCAGATCGTCAGAGATTCCTGAAGCCCCTCGGCCACGGGAACAAAGACCCGATATGAACCTGAACCAGAGTTTGGCAAACAGGATCAGTGAAACCTGCCGGCCCCTTGGCTAATGTATTAATGACCAAACATGTCGGTAAACAGGAGGGATGTTGGAGTGATTCAGATGTATGTGGCTCGGTGGTGGAGAGATTAGCTGCTGTCTTCTGGGTCGTAAACTTCAGCAGTGAATCTGCAGAAGAAGAAAGTCAGCTTCTACTGACAGTCAGGGTTTATTTGCCTTGTAAACAGAAGAAAGAAAGCTGCAGAAGTGGGTTGTTTTGACTTCATGCCTGGGTTGGATTCCCACTGGAACCTGCCATGTTGAAAACAGACGCACTCGTGATGCAGTACTTCGAATGAAGCGTCCACCGAGCAGCACATCGTCGCTTTTGTCATGTAAAAAAACCCTGGAACTCCAATTTTGCTGGTTTTCATGTTTTGACTTCAGTTGGAGGATCACATGCTGCTGTATGGGTTGACAAAACTCTACGAATCTCTTATGAAACCCTTTCAGAAGAAACAATTTTCACATGACAGCAGCGATAAAATTCTGTTTTAAAGAGTAACTAAACTCTAGAACACTTCTGCGGGTTTGCTGCCATCTAATGGTTAAAAGCGTGCTATTGCAGTTTCTGTGGTGCGTAGAAGGTGACATTACCTGGCACCAAAGATCAGCCATTTTGTTATACAAACACCAAAAAAATAATACATTTTGTTCATTTTTTGTGGATATACTGTTAAATAGGTGTACATTATGATATGGAGAATTGGATAAAAAAGGTCAAAAAGTCATTTTTCAGTTCATTGTGTTAAAAACGTCAAAAACTCATGCTCATGCTTATAATGTTGGCGATCAATAAATTTAAGTTTATGATGCAGGTAAAGCCTCTATGAATAAAAGCATCAGCCAAATGCCTAAGAAATGCCCGTAAAAGTAAAAGTCCTTATTACTGGCCAGTTATGATGTTGCTCATGTAGGAATAGAAGCTCATGCTGCATTCATGTCAAGTGGGAAAAGGTCATTTTTCATTTCATTGTGACTTTAAATGAAACCTGGAACTATTAAAGAGACAAGACGACAGGTTTATGATTCAGTAAAAACAGTTTGACGCATTCCAGGCATTTCTGCTTCAGAGAGTTTGTTTCTGAATCAATTACCGTAATGTATATCTTGCCAAATTCAATTTGGGCTGCATACCAACCCTAATGTACGCACGTCCATCTTGAATTTCTCTGACAAAAAGCCTACAGATTAACCTGTGTGTGCTTCATTCAGATTTGGCTACGTTTGCTCGTTTCCCATGAAACCCTTAAAGAGGGAAAGTTGGATCTGAGACTCTTCAAACAGCCGTGAAACGAGTCTGCGTGGAGTCGAACCTCGGTGTTGATTTGCCCGGGTCAGCGCTTTTTCACTGCATACCTGAGGAACCCAGGCTGGCTTATGAAGTGTCCTCTTAAGTCAAGTCCAATTTATTTCTACAGCTCTTCATCACGGCCTGCATCAAAGACTTTACAGAGAATGAACCTACCTGGATCTAACAGATCAACAATCAATCACGGAACAAGAAGATGTGGAGTCAGTTGATTCGATTTTGATGATCTGGGATTTTAGCTGTCAGACGATTCTTATTTTTTAGCCATAATTATTATGCTGCGTTCATGTGCTGGTGGGAAAGTCCGACAACCGGAACTTCCAAGTCGGCTGCTAAACAGCCGCAAAATCAAACCCGGAAGACAAATCATAAACAAACATAAACCTTTACGGAGGCTGCAGCTTTGAAGTTGGAGAATTATTCACCTTCAGCGGAAGTTTTCACTCTAATCTTTATTCTTGTATTCAGTCTTAAATGTAGATTTTTCTTAAAAAAGCAGATTATTTCACCTGTTTCCAATTCAACTCAACTTGTTTCAAGAATATTCTTAAAACCAGTGACAATATCTTGAAAAAAGGCAGATCACTCCTCTTACGTCAAGATCGTGTCACTTGATCTAAGAACATTTTTGAAGTAGAATGAGTTGCATTGGAATAAAGTAGAGTTTTCTTGATACATTTGCATAATACTTTTACAAGTGAATACAGGACTTGCCTAGGTTGAATAACAGTGTGGAGCTGATCCCGCCTGCTAAATAAACACCAGCTCTGTGTTTGTGTGATTTCCCTGCGAGCTGAAAGGTGTGTTTGCTTTTTTTCTTTTTTTTTACGTCTTCAACCCGGCTTGTTATTTTCGTCCCCAGCGTGGCACCGTCATTGTTTTCTGGGGGGGCCGGTCCCACTTTTTTGCCTTTCGTCTCCAAGAGTGAGCTCATTCTCGGTAATGAAATATGTGATTAATTATCTTCTTCTGGTTTGGAAGCGGGGCAGATTGTGTGTTTGGAGATGAAAGGCGGAGACTGGTTGTCTGCATCCTTCCCCTGCCTCCCCTCCTCTCGCTAATCTCTCTGTTTCCTTAACCTCTGCTCTTTGATCTATATTTCTATCCTTTTTATGAGGCGGAGATACTTGTTTTGCGCTCTAAGACTGAGTAACTTCTGCTGCATGTATCTCATCATTCAACTGCTGCTTTTATCATGGCCATAAATTAACAAACACATCTTCTTCTCTTACATCTTTACAGTGGATTCCTCCCTCCTTTTGCTTCATATCGTCTTTATCTACTTGCTCTAATGCACTTGTTAAAAAAAAATCCTCTCTACCTCTCTCCTCAGCTCTTATCTCCTTTCCTAGCACTTCACCATAATGCATTATCATTGTAGGGTTAAAGGAATAGTTTGTGACCTTTGACCTCCTTATTATTGGTTGCTTGTAAAGTTGTTGATTAGGAATTGGAGCTGATTCTACTGTTGTAAATCACTCTGTATAGGGGTAGCAGCCAAATGTCTAAAATGTAAAATCTGGATTTGATTTATTTGGGTGTCAAATATAATTTAAAGGGGATAGCTTACTGTCAGAAGTTACGCCGCTCCTCAGAAACCGATCATAACAAGTCTCTTAAAATCTGGGTGTTTTACAGGAGGCTTCAGTGGTCTCGCTTTCTGAAGTAAATCCTTGTAAATCCGGCTGCAGAGCTGCTTTAATTGTGCCCGTTTGCAGCATGTTTGGGTCAGTTCCAGGTCAAAAGCCCACTAATTAAACCACTTGTCAGCCAAAGATTTAAGGGGAAAGCAAATAAAATACTTCCACAGCTCCAGATATTTGGCTTGTGGGTGATAGATTTAATTGTTGGCAAACTTCTGATTCATTTCTGACATGGCTGTGGGTCTGGGTGCAATGAAAACTGGAAGAGACCCTTCTCCTGACTACACATTACATGGAATGGACGATGGAACGATGGAATGGACGACTTATGAATGGTACCGCACTAACCATTTACTTCTCTAGGGAAATTTGACTCAGTATGTATGCTTTCAGATCAGAATCACAAACTGTATAAAATTGTATCATCAAGTTACATCTTGAGCCATAAATTAACAATGAAATTCAACTTATGGTCTTTCACCATGAACTGTGTCGTTCGTCCATCATGTCCCACAACGTCCTGCATCATATTCTTTCATTCATTCGTGACCATAACATTCATGGTAAGAAGTAATTGGCATTTACATTATTTAGATTTTCACAAGAGTTCTTTGCTTGGCATTCAAGGTTGCCAGTTATCTGCCAATGCTCTGAAACACTGTGGTTCTTTGGCTCCGCCCACTGAGGTTTAACTCAACCAATCAGACTCAACCAATACCACACTACACTACCATAGCATGCCATACCAAAACATGCCATAGCATAGCATACCAAAACATACTATAACATAGCATGGCATAGCATAATGTACTATAGCATAGCATAATGTACTATAGCATAATGTACTATAACATAGCATAATGTACTATAGCATAGCATAATGTACTATAGCATAGCATAATGTACTATAGCATAGCATAGCATAATGTACTATAGCATAGCATAATGTACTATAGCATAGCATAGCATAATGTACTATAACATAGCATAATGTACTATAGCATAGCATAATGTACTATAGCATAATGTACTATAACATAGCATAATGTACTATAACATAGCATAGCATAATGTACTATAGCATAGCATAATGTACTATAGCATAGCATAATGTACTATAGCATAATGTACTATAACAGCATAATGTACTATAGCATAGCATAGCATAATATACTATAGCATAGCATAATGTACTATAGCATAGCATAATGTACTATAACATAGCATAATGTACTATAGCATAGCATAGCATAATATACTATAGCATAGCATAATGTACTATAGCATAGCATAATGTACTATAACATAGCATAATGTACTATAACATAGCATAGCATAATGTACTATAGCATAGCATAATGTACTATAGCATAGCATAGCATAATGTACTATAACATAGCATAATGTACTATAACATAGCATAATGTACTATAACATAGCATAGCATAATGTACTATAGCATAGCATAATGTACTATAGCATAGCATAGCATAATGTACTATAGCATAGCATAATGTACTATAGCATAATGTACTATAACATAGCATAATGTACTATAGCATAGCATAGCATAATATACTATAGCATAGCATAATGTACTATAGCATATCATAGCATAATATACTATAGCATAGCATAATGTACTATAGCATAGCATAGCATAATATACTATAGCATAGCATAATGTACTATAGCATAGCATAATGTACTATAGCATAGCATAGTATAGCATACCAAAACATACTATAGCATAGCATAGCATAGCATAATGTACTATAGCATAGTATAGCATACCAAAACATACTATAGCATAGCATAGCATAGCATAATGTACTATAGCATAGCATAATGTACTATAGCATAGCATAATGTACTATAGCATAGCATAGCATAATGTACTATAGCATAGCATACTATAGCATACCAAAACATACTATAGCATAACATACCATTCATATTCCATTCTCATTCACAGTTACTGTATGCCATCAGTCTGGAGAAAGTCAGAAGTAGACAGCATATAAAACAACACTGATGACTGTGGTACAGTTTGTCATAAACACAATGATCTCAGTCAGCCAGCATATAAACCACAGATTATTAACGGTCCAGGCTGCAGCGTGCTGGACCTGCCAACTGGAAATGAACACAGAGCTCCACTGTCCTCCAAGCCAACGACCACCAAGAGCCCAGAACCTCTGTTTGTATTTATTTGTTTACAGAGAGAGAGAGAGGGAGAGAGAGAGCTATGTGTTTGTATTTATTTGTTTACTATTACGAAACCGTAAACTGTATATTCCTGGAAATGTTGGGCTGTTTGTCAAACTCCAATTTACTTCGGAAAAGAAGCTGATAAGGGCCGAGCGTGCAACCTCCCTCAGATAAAGTTGGTTTATTTTGTTTGTTGCTCACCAGCCAAATAAATCTCCTGTGAGAACAAGAACTTCGATGCACCTATAAAGTCAGTTTATCCGTTTATTACTCATTCTTGCTGCCTGGCCAAAAGCTCTCCGGGTGGCCTGGCAGGTTCGATCCCCACAACAAAAGGTGTGTCTTCCTTCCTGGCTGCTCCCTGACCTTTTGACCCTGCTGGTGAAATGTCTACATGTATCTGCATCTCAGACGGATTATATAAAAACACTAATTCTTTAATTATGCTGAATGACATGGTGACAGAGGTGCTCTAAATTGATCAACTGGAAAAATCAAGTGCATTACATTAATTAAAACAAAAATATTTATGTCACTAAGATTATGGTGTTTACTACAATAACAGGTATTTGGAGTATATAGTCATATATACTGGAGTATAAAACTGTATGGAGTAAATTGTGAGTTTTGGAAGTCAGTATAATGAGGAGTTGCAGGAAATCTATACTTTCAAATCATTTTTATTGATATGTTTGTTTACTGGCATGTGTTCAGTTAAGTGTTCTTATAGCACCAAATACAGCCTTAAAGGTCCAGTGCAATGAGAACTGCATTTAAAATGTAACAAAGGTCCTGTTAATGTTAATGTTAATGTTAAGGTTACCCAAATTATTTTAACTGTCAGCATTGTGGAAATTTGAGAAACTCTCCCTCTGGTTGTCAACAGAATTCCAATCTACTTCCTGGTGTAAATGATGTCACCTACCCAGGTTTTAATGAATGCTCTGATTGGTCGACAGTATGCATAGTTAATCAGGTGATAATAGCCCACATCTCCATGCCTCCATTGTTGCTGGGTGCTAAAGTTCCAGCTTTGTACCATCTAACCATCAAAAACTGAACAAAATGAAGCTCACTGTGTTAGAAATCAACATCAAACTTTTCCCTGACTTGAGTTGAAATCACTGGATCTTTGACTTTCTGTAAGCCGCTTTCTGATAGACTATTCCCACGGAAACCAGGCGCGTTTTTAAAAAGGTTTGCTGTGTTTGGACAGTATAGGGGGCTATACAGGAAAAAAAAAAAAAAAAAAAGGGAGGCGGGAGATCACTTTGCGAGAGCTTAATGGCTTTCATCGGCAGCTGAAACACAGCGCAGGCTCTGAGATAAGGCTCCGATCCGTCAGAGGTGAGGAGAGAAGCCGCCGGGCCGAATGAGGAAGTGAAACGCTGATTCCGCAGCAACAGTGGCACCAAGTTCATCATTCACCTTTCAGACGGCCGGGCGCACTGCCAGCATTCGCTCACAGACGCATTTTAGACGCACTTCGGGAAAGGAAAGAGTTATATATCACAGCTATACCTTTCATATTTCAACATACTGTTTGGTTAAGTCATGTACATGCTATTAATCTGTAATATTTGTGTTATAATATGTAATATTTCAAATCTGGGTGCAATGCAACATTAAACACATTCCCACGTACTGAAATAAATGTGCAGGATCCTGAGGCAGACTTAATAAGGAGCCGTCTATCCTTTATTTAGCTAAGATCTATTTGGGCTTCACCTCTGATCCTGCTGGTATGCAGCTGGATTTCTGCCTTCTGAGTGCGCAGCGGGTGAATTTTGACTCTCCGCTCACCTTTCGTCTGTTTTCAATTGTGTTTTTGACAGGACATCAACTTCATTTCACGAAATTTTGGCGAGACCAGACCGCAGAACACCATTTGATAGGATTTCATCCCAAGGAACCCCATGAAAACAACAGCAGGGAGAGTGAAATTATCAGAATAGTCATGAACTAACTGTCCACTGAATGAAAAAACAGAGGAATTAAACTATTCCTCATCTTACTGAGGACCACCTGGAATCCCTCCATGGACTCCTGGAGGTCCCTGGACCCCATTTTGGGAGCCGCTGCTCTATAGCAGTGTTTCTCAACCTTTTTGGCTCGTGACCCCTTTAAACAAAGCAATCTCTACTCTACAATATTTTCCCTTTTCAGGTTGTTTCTCACTATCAGACGAGGCTTAGAGGCTGAAAACTATTTGGTATTTAACAAGAAAAAAAGCAAAAATTCGAGAAAAATCTGAAAAAATACACACAACAATACATTTGTATCGTAGAAATATACTTTTTTCCTATCCCATAAATCATCTTGCGACCCTCCCAAACTTATCTCGCAACCCTCCATGGGGTCCCGAACCTGAGGTTGAGAACCGCTGCTCTATAGGACCTTTAGGCAAGCATTTCCCTCCTTGGCGTTAAACCTCTAATACATACAAACAATAGATAATTAACTTTATTTCAACAGAATGTCAAGGCAGTACTCAGCCTTCAGCCTGAACCCTCTATAGGCGCTCTTGTCCCAGCAGCTCCCTCCATGACGTTAAAACCCCGATTGAATGCAAACAGCACCCCAAAACCGCCACTCTGGGTCTTGGCCAGAGTTCAGCTGTCCTTCATGTATAGGGGGGGGTCGGGCATCGGTGCCAACGGCAATCAACGCGGCTTCGGTATTCACGCTGACAGGCGGGCCGACTCTGTATTTACTGAAGGCTTCGCTGAGTTTGACCGGGGCAAACTCTCATGGTGGAAAAGTCTTCTGCGCTGACATGAGAGGTCAGGGGTCAGCAGACTGAAGAGAGAGTCCACCATGAAGTCTGTGAGCTGAAAATGAACACTTTGACAAGAAGTTTAACCTCTTGAGTCTGCAAATCTTATTTGTGTTAAAACGGGTGAAAGAATCTGGCAATGGGATGAGGGAATTTGACTTGTTTTCAGAGTAGCTGTCAAGTTGTGTGGAGTAAACTTAACACACACACACACACACACACAGACAAGACTTAGACATATATATGATATATGAGGCCAATATCAGCCTTTTATTAACAGCCAGTCAGTGTCGTTTACGTCTGATCTGCTGGATATGATGCATTGATTATAGATTTATTGTATTAACTATGTAGGCTATACTACACTGGTTGTGTATGGTAGTGGTTTTCAGGCACACCAACGGTAAAACGCAAATGAAACCTTGTTGATGTGAATTCAGAAATAATTATAATTTATAAAAAGTGCAATTTCAAGAACAGTACAAATACCATTGATATGTGCAACTAAAAAAATCAATTTTAAGAAGAAAGTGATGCAGTATCATTAACAGTAACTATGGCAAGGAGAGAGGAGAGACAGAGAGAGAGAGAGACACTCATTTGTTTTAGAAAATTAAGAAAATCCAATTACATTTTCATTATAGTTTGAAAGAATTAGTTTTTTGCCACAGATGCTCACTTCTGCTTGACCGAGCCAAAGAGTAAATGTGCCATGAAGTTCCCTTTGAATGTTCATTTGCTTCTTGACTGGCGTATGTTAAAAGGTAAATTATTCCAATTTATAATGGCTCTATACATATATACTTCTTTTGAGGGTGGTAGTTCTCTGTGTGTATTGCTGAATTCAGTGGAACCTGAGCTTCTGTTCAATGACAGTCACAAGCCAACAGTTTGCATTACAATGAAGTTCTAATGAAATGAAAACACCAAAATGAACTCACTGAATTTCTTTTGTATTTTAATGGAAGCACTCAAAAATAGATCTGTACAAAACACTAAACTCTTCAAAACAGTCAAAAGCTTCCATTGCCACACCGGCAGTGTATTTCAGTGTCTTCAGTGTCCAGCTAAATGTCCGTTAGTGTTCTCCTGCTTGGACAGAATGAAGTCGTGCCAGTCCACGAAGCAGTTCCTGTCGGGAATGAGGCACAGCGGCACGCCGCAGAACCTGCACTTCCACGGCGTCTTGCTGCAGCAGTTGATGCACCGCAGGCGTCCCGCCGACGCCTTCATCGACTTGTCGCTGGTTTGTACGATCGTAACCGGCGCGCACTCCAGGTTTCCGGTGGGTTTGGTTTGGTTTCCCAGTTTGACGCCGCAGAGCTCGGCGGTGAGATGCTCCAGGAAGTCCAGGGGAGACGTGGGATTCTCCTCCCGTCTCGCACACTGCTCCCTGTGGAGGATGTAGGCATTGGTGGTTGCCATGTCGACAAAATGGTAAAACAGAGTCCTGTACCATCTGTCGGTGTTCTTGCGGACAGAGAAGACCCGGAGGAGCTGCTGGGACAAGTCCAACCCCTCCATGTGCGTGTTGTAGGCCGCCACCGGAGCCGGTACAGGAACCGTTTTCCTCTCCCACTTCCCTGTGGCTTTATCCTTCATGTTCCTCTCTACCACGTCGCCTTTGAACGCAGCGTGAATGGTGGAGCACACGGAAACTTCCGCCGCGTCCATCCACTTCACGTACAGAAGCTTTCCCTTCCTGAACCACCTCATGGACCCCCTGGGGCTTTTCGCCGTTAGTGCGTTCGCTGTGGTCGTCGGGACGCCTGTCCGCGTGCTGCGGTACGCCCCGCAAGCGAGGAACTTGCGCTGCTCGTACAGGTCGGCGAAGAGCTTTGGGCTGGTGAAGAAATGATCGCAGTAAAGATGATAACCAGACCCCAGGTGCCGCTCATTCATCAGCTCCATGGCGGCGTCGTACGATAGCGCTCGTCCTTCCGGAAACTGCGATTTTCCCGTGTAAACAGTGAAATCCGATGTGTATCCATTACTGGAATCAGTCAGCACAAACAGTTTTACTCCCCATTTGTTGGGTTTTGCCTTCATGGACCACGGCAGTCCCGTTTTGGCCTTGGCGGCACCCATCCTCTCGTCAATGAAAACCTGTTGCCGCGGCTGCCAACACACCCTGCAGCGTTCTCTGAGGGAATCATACAGCGGTTTGACTCGGTGCAGGGGGTCGTACTCCGCTGCGCCCTTCTTTCCATCGTTTACTGCGTCCTTTTCTGGATCGCTCATGTGAATATTCCAGGATATCGCCTGGAACCGGCTCCTCGTCATTATCGTGGCCGGAAACGACGTGCCGAAAACGGATCCGCGCCTCCAGTAGCTTGCGGTTCTGGGCATTTTCAGAATCGCCATGAACAGCAGCAGCCCCACGTACGCGAAAAAGTCCGCCGGGGTAATGTCCCGCCACTGGTACGTTTTCCCCTTCGCGAGGTTCTTGGCGGCGTTTTTGTTCGTGTTCTCGCAGATGGTCTCCACATCCTCGTCGGTGAAGAATTTCTGGAACAGCTGCAGCGGCGAAGGCTTGTCCGCTTCGGGGAACTGGACACCCGGAGGCACTCTGGGACAGAAGTTCGGGAGTCGGTGTGCGGCGTCTTCCTCCTCCGGCGCGTGCCACCTCAGTCCCGGCGGGGCTGAATGCTGCACGACTAACCGCCGCCGTCTCGCGATTCCGCTGCTTCTTCTCCGGACGCTACTCGGCGGCGTTTCCCGGCTCGGTCGACTCCGTGGAGTTTTCGGCACCGGAGAGGGAAGGGCGGCTTGTGCGGTTGAGGTAGAGGAGGTGCGAGCTGGCGAAGCGGCCGGCCTACCTGCTGTGCTGCTCCGTGACGACCTCAGTGGCGCGGCTGCACTGTCTGATGGAGAGGATGAAGAGGCCGTCCAGTCATCCTCCTCTTCTTCACTGGCATCCTCACAGCTGACAACAAAGAGAGAGAGACAGAGAGAGAGAGGTTATTAGAAAGTGTAACTTCTGTTTCTCTATACAACTTTCAAATCACTATTCTTCTCCTTAAAAAAGGAGAAATCCCCCCCTCAGACACTCTTAAACTGTTATATATCATCAATCTGTGATGTTCAACGCATTTCAGGAGTTATTTTGTGATGAAGTGTTGTCATTTACTTTCTTTGTTGTACCCACTTTTCCTCAACCTGCCTCATCTACTTCAGTTCATGATTTCCTACATTTCCCACAATGCCTTCTGACAACAGCTGTGGAGTAAACCTGTAGCTTTAGTTTTTGCAGTCAAGAAAAAGTGAGAGTTAGCGTGTGTTCTTGTTGATTTGTAATTTTGGACATTAGGGTTGTAACTGCTGTTTCTTTATAGTGTGTCTGTTCTATGTTTTAAAATGAAGATGAAGATAATTAAGTCATTTTTCTCAGGTTCACTCTGTCTTGGTCTTATGCAGTTACTGTCCTTTCGCTTTGTAGAGCAGTATTGTTCACCCCCACCTCTGTGTATGTACAACGAAAATACCAAATACAAGAAACGCATAATACATGTGCTGTACATGAAGTAGTACAACACTATAAAGCAAAGGGGGTGTGGCAGTAAGTCAGTCAACAGGCAAATACACTAGTACATAAGATGGCAAAACGATTTAAAAATATGAATAACTATGAATAAGTCCGTGAATGATAAATGTTGAAAAAATCAATTCCTATTTCAACCGTTTACAAGCCGGTTGCATTCAATTTATGGATCTAATACTTTTCACGCCGGTTTAAGATTCCCCTGCACATCCTCCTACAATGTAAACATAAACACTACCGCGTTGTGTCGAGCCCGCGAAACAGGCAGCCAATCAGGAGCCTGTTTGATACGGCACCGTTGTTTTGCTGCGAGTTGATTGGCTCGCGGTGGGAGAGTGTACGGTGGACAGCAGGGACAAACTTTGCGAACACACCAAACCGAGCAATGTTTACAACCGTTATGGTCACGTTACTGTCTGAAGAAACTGCTGAAAAGTGTGTCTGGTGAACCGTATTGATTATCCCTTACTGATTTATCGGCCAACAACAAGTTAGCGCTCGGCAGGTGTTAATTACGTACCTGAATGTACAGTATTTGATCATATCAGCTATGTGAAACGCTTTGGACAACAACGCGCTTGATTTAAACGGCAAAAGTACAGCTATACCTTCACCAACTGACGAAACTACAGTATGAGGTAATGGTTGATAGACTAATACTTACATGTCCTCGAAAGGATCATTTTCTTCTTCAATATCGATCTCCTCCTCTGAGTAGAAGCTGTCCACCTCTGACGATTCGCCTTCATCCTCATCACTGCTCTCCCAGTCTTCTGTTACCGTGACTTTTGTTTTCGGCGTCGACATTTTTTTCACGTTTAGTGTCAGTCAGTTACTATTTTATTGTCCTGCTATATCGCTTCTGCTTCTCTCTTTTATCTCCTCGGTCGTTATCGGAGCAGACAGCCGCTTCACAACACGAGGAGCGAGTGTTTGTGCGTTCAGGTACCGGTGGGAGGTGTCCGACATCCGGGAGTTGAAACGGTGCCTTCAAGTGCTGTGGGAAATACCGCAATTACCAGGTAAGTGCACACGAGCGGCCCAACAAAGTGCGATACAACTCTAGTCAATAACTCTTGGTAACAATCAAATTCAAAGCTTTATTGGCATGACAGGAAAGAGACCTATGTTGCCAAAGCAATACAGTGCTTTAATTGTAATAACATTGCAGACATTAACCAATAGTTTTCAGTGCATAACCAATAATATATCAATATTAACAATTATAACCACAGTATAATCAAAAGCCATTCAATTCAAACAATCATGAATTATATGTTATAGTGTGCTATCCCATGTAAATAATAACTAGTATTGCTGTATGTATTTCAATTTTCACTCTTTGTTAAACTTTTAATTGTCACACATTTTTGTTTTTAATAAATTAGCCTAATTAAGACTAAATTACATGCCTGGACATGGATTTTCTCTTCTTCATTCTGCCAGTAAAAAATCAGCACAAAGGAGCACACACATGCTTACAAACACATGTAAACATGCATAATTGCACACACTCAAACATATAATAACACACACACACACACACACACACACACACACACACACGTACACCTGCACATGTGTTGATTAATGGCTGTGTGTATGGCCTGGGGTCTGGATATTTTTATAGGTATAGAGTTTTGCGCGGGCGGTTTTTACCCAGCAGACATTTACAGATGGAAGTCTTTTGAGGCCCCATTAGTGAGCTGTTATTAATTACAGGCTAAGATAACAGATGAGTGAGAGAAAGCCATTTACCGCCCTGCCTGAGAGAGAGAGAGAGAGAGAGAGAGAGAGAGAGAGAGAAAGAAAGGGAGAGACGCTTAATCACCATCACCCTGACTGGGCTGAGGTGATGGATGGGATGAGATGATTTAGCGTCCGGTTCGAAACACACGACGCCCTTGTAAACGGGAAGTGCGATGCTTTTGGCCGAAGTGCTGAGATGTTTTGATGAATCTGCGTGGAGACGGAGGAGCAAGGAGCTCACGGAGAGTGTCAGGAGAAGATGAATTGTGGCGTTCAGGCGAGTGGGCGCTCCGTCAGCCGAGTCTGTCCTCCCCACTCAGGAAACACACACATATAGAAAATAATCTGACTTGAGGAAGGTGTTGTTGGAACAGAAACATCGACTAATCCTACGCTTTCTGTCCAAATCAATTCAAGAAATGAAGACACAATATATCAGTTTTGGAAAATGTTCCTGTCAGTCAATATTTCAATAACAAAGATGATTGTATCCTCAGAAATATAGCTACTTTGTGAGCAAATGTCCAAGATTATGCATAACTTCAACCCAATAATGGGCTTTATTTTCATACAAACAATCTTTTTGTTTTGTTTTTTCACATTTTCTTCAAACCTGAACTATGTTTTAGAAAGGCTAGTTTCCATATTGCTTGCTTCATTTGCAAAGTATTGGAAAAAAGGCAGGATATTTGCTGGAGTTTGCTGAATCTTTTTTTCTTTTTTTACAATGTTGTACACCCATGGAACTGCTTGGTAGTGTCATGTGAATCCATGTGGGCTGGGCACCTTGTGTGTATGACACTAAACTAATCAATCAATCAATCAATCAAAAGTGGGGATGAGATGCTCTTCTCTGTTACATCCCCATGATGACACAGGTGTATTTTTACATAAAACTCTTGCTCAGTGCAGCTTTAAAAAACACGGATGATTACATTCTTTAAAAAATGCTACTATTTTGTCAGTAAAAGGTTCAAGATAATAGCCAATAATAGCTAATAAAAGTGAATAATACCAATTATATTCAATAGTGTAGTGTTTTTTTTGTTTGTTTGTAGATTCCACATTTTTCAAAAGGTAGATTTGGAATGAAACTCCTCAACTCCAGTTTAGGTTTTGAAAGGATTTCTGGGACCTTAGGGTCATCAAACCTGATCAATAAGGGACATTTATAAACCTTCAGTTCAAGTACAAACATAAAAATCTGAAAAATTGAAGTATCAGTTATATCAGTTGAAGAGCTGAAAGCATGACAGTATTATAAAAGTATTTGAAAGACAGTTAAATTACTCTACCTGAACAGCGCTGATGTAACCCAGAATTCTTTGCAAGGACCAGTTGTCCTGGGTCTGCTGCCAATTAGATCAAGTAAAAAAACAAAAGTGTCTCTTTGTATGAGCTGTGAAGCGGAGCCAGCAGAGGTGATTACACTAAATCCCTCCAGCCGTCATGCAGCATGATAAACAACATGAACAGGATTATGAGTCTGGCGGCCGCTCTGCATACCTGGAGGTAATGTAATATCTGTCAGGCAGCAACAACCCTCACCTGAACAACACAGCCTCATCCAGTATTCAGGCTTCTTCTCCTTTTTCATCAAACGAGTGAAACCTGTCAGTGTGGTGACATCGCTTCACTTGCTGCCAGAACTTTCTCCCTTGGATTTTCCGTTGATTCAGTTTGAGTTTCTCTTTTCTTTGTCTGTTCAGCCATGGTGGCTATCGCTGCTCATGCTAACTACCCAGTTCTTCTTCTTCTGTTGATTCTCCTGTGCGGCAGAGGATTTTTCCCAGGAAAGAGCTACCAGACACCGGGGTCTTCATGCTGCGTTCAAGTCATATTAGAGTTAACGTAAAAACAAGCAGCAAAACCAGGTCTCATGTCTGTCATGTCATGTCTCATAGTGGTGATTACAAATAGGACATTTTTTTGTAGGCTCTCATAAAATTTAAATTTATTTACAGTAATACAATCAACTATACTTACAAAAAGTGAGCAATGTCAGCCGCAGTTTATATATGGTCGATTTTAAATTCATAAATAAAAATGACTTTGGATGTGTGTGTTCCAATGAGTTGGTGAACATTTCCATGTTGTAGCAACAAGAAGTCATCCTGTTCTGAACATGTACGCAGCATCAGTGCAGCAAATGTAAAAGTTTTCATGAACTGGTACAAATTGAATCACTGTTTTTATTCATCAACTGGTGATAAAGAGTAGCAAAACTGACATTTGTATGAAACTGTTTCAGATCATTGCTTCATGAACACAAAACACTTTGTTGCAAAGCGCTTCAGAAGGTTAAAAGAGAGGGATAACATTACAAGAAACAAGCTAAACAGACGAAAAAGCTAAGACAGTAAGAAAAAAAGACTGAGCATATTAAAAAAAAGCAGGCAAAACGCATCAGACATGTTGACAGAGTGTACATTAAAGTGGGTCTTGAATTTGAATTAGAAGTTTTCAAAGTGGCTTTTAAAAAATAATTATAACTTCATACTTTTGGGAAAGTTGTTCCTCAGTCTAGGGGCCGCTATAGAAAAATGAATTTTCTCGAATCAAGTTGCGTTTTCCAAAAACAAAGTGGAGTCATGTGCTTTATTTTAAGATATTCTCAATAGTATCAAGCAAAATTCGTGAAACAAGTACAACTACATTAGAAAAGTGAAATTATCCCATCGCATTGGCAGACTTTCTCACTTGTTTATAATAATAAGCGAAGCCATTCCTGTCAGTTATATATAGAGATATATGCAGTAGCCTATAGATAACATATAAATAGTCACTTGATGCAAGAACATTCCTGAGAAAAGTTGAGTTGCGCTGTCACATTCTCCCACTTATTTGAAGAAATGTTCTAAGATATTAGGACTGAACGGAAGATTAAATGAGTCGTTAAGATGGAAATGTTTTGCGGTGTAAAGCTGTCCAGTTCCTGTCTGGGATTAATGGCAGAGAAGAAGAACGTGACGACTTTTATCCAGCAGCTCATCCATCTGCCAGGTACAGCCATCTGCATGTGAACCGTGACTAATAACACCAAGAGACGATTTGAACAGAAAGCACTTTATTTTTGAGTTGAGTTATACAGTATCACACACTCTGGCTGATCCCATGGTCTTACAGTATCTATTTCATATTCTACTCTATACAGTTTATCAAAACCACATGCGGCCTGCGCTCGCTCGCCGAAATCAGATCAGCTGCTGCTGTGGAATCGTCTGAGTTATGGTAAAGAAGAGGGATTCAGGTCGATCAATTTTCATCAAGCATGGAAACATCTGCTTTTATGAAACATAAGATAGATAGATAGATAGATAGATAGATAGATAGATAGAAATTTAGATAGATATATGATAGATAGATAGATAGATAGATAGACAAATGATGAGGTGAATCCAGGTAAAAACCATTATTCCTTATTGATTAACCCTTATTAAATCTATGCAGATCACAAAGGCGGAGATGGAGATTTTGGTGATTTTCATGTTGTAACTTTAAGTGAAGGATTACATTCTCCTCTATGGGTTGAGGAAGTTCTAACAACTGTTCGGTTTATAAAACCTTTTCAAAACCAATTAGGTTAAAAAAAGTGCCTAAAAAGTTGAAATTTTGGGGTAGGGTTACACTGTTTTCACCCGACAACAGTGATATGGTCTCTCCATTCAGAGATTAATGCATAGCTCGTAATTGGCACATTCTGTACGTTTTATTGTCGCAATTATGGCATTTTTGTTGTATTGTTATTGTAGTGCAGGTGGGTGAGGGCGGGACTATGGCTGTGCCCGTCCATCTGTCCGTCAAATGTGATTTCTTAGACACCGCTTGGTTTTGGCAAAACTCGGAGGGATGACACATTTTGGCATTGTGTTCTGGTGTTTACAAACCCTAATTGGCCTGATGGGGGCGCAATAATGAAAGCTCAAAATGTCAAATTTTGAAACGCCATAACTTCTGTACCACTGGTCTGATTTTGACGAAACTTGGAGGGACAAAGCATCTTGTTGCTGATTGGCTGAAGGGCTGCCTGCATCATTCATGACAACGCAGCTGATTTGTTTACTTTTCTTTAATCTACGTCTGACCTGTTGATGTAAAGTCACATATCTATTTTCTTCAGATTCCCATAGCCTTCTCATATATATATTATAATATTACATCTTTTTATGCTTCCACCTGTTTTGCACTGCATGTATTTAATATTTTTGGTATATTCTCATATTGTATTCTGCATTAATTCGTTCTTTGCCTCCGTAAATCTGCGATAATGTTACACATAATAATGATGTAATCTGTACTTTTCCCTATATTTTTCACTATACATTGTACTTAACATGATCTTCTGTTGAAATTGTTGCTTGTGTATGTTTATATAACCCCCTATTTGCTATATTTTGTTTATATTCAATGTTCCTTTGTTGTATCTTATTTCTGTTTGCTGTTGCAACAATCCAATTTCCCCATGGGAATCATTAAAGCTTCATGTTATTGTGTCTTATGTGTGCCAACATGTAATATGAAAGTGATTCTGATTCTGATGCAGTTACAGGCCAATTAAGCTGGTATCTCTGTATAGTGAACAAATGGCTCCTTATTTTCCTTTGAGAGAGCTTGTTGGCAGCGAAATGCCTTTATCCTCATCATTAGAGCCTGAGGGGAGAGGAGGTTTCGGTTCAGTAGTCCAAGAGACACCGCAGCGGGACGTTCTGTGGCCCGGGAGTTCTGCACAGGAGAATTTAACCGCACCATAACTGCATAATGTGTAACATCAGCCTCGCTCCTCCTCACTGCCAAAACATAGTTTGGCAGTCATGCTGAGTTTGTTCATTTTTTACACATAGTTTATTTTCAACCAGCTGCTGTATAGTGGCGCTGCTGTGAAAAGATGTTTTTTTTTCTTTCACCATCTTGACCCACAACTAAGCCACTGAGAAGAAGACATTCAGGTCCAAGGAGTGCAAAGTTTAGGAGATTTTGTATCCGTCAAAAAACAGATTGAGCCGCTGCTTTCTCTATGGGGGCTGATACGCTGAAGGATGACGGAGAGAATGGAGGGCTGTTTGTCGTTTTTACACAGCGTCCGTATATTTTTGTACAAAAACATTTGAAACCAATATGTCCTGGGTTCGAATTTGGCTCGACACCTGTCATCCCTCTCTCTCTCTCTCTCTCTCTCTCTTTCTCTCTCTCTCTCTCTCCCAGTCTTTCCTGTTTCTCTAAACTTTGAGCAATCTAATAAAGGCAAAAATGCCACAAAAATAGAACGTAATACCGCATTAGATGTAATTATCCATATCCATATCCTATACCAGTTTACAAAGACAGAAACAGAGCTAGTCTGGCCTGGCATAATGTCAGAGCAGAGACTGGTCTTCCAGGTCGGTTGTATGGAGACAACATGTTCAAACTGTGAATCCTGATATTGATATTTTAGTTGGTGTGCAAAAATGGCAATAGCAAGGAGTTTGTGCTTGTCAAAATCCATATTTCTGTGTTTACAGATTATCCACCTGCTTTATTTCAAAAATACCACGCCTCTGTTTTCCTTTCCATTCCAATCGATCAAAGAACAGAGAGATGGATCCAAAGACGAATTTCCTTTCTTTCTGTCTGGCCGCTGCCTAACTCACGTCACGTTATATGGTTCGCGGGTAATGAAGTGGTTCAAACTTTTTAAAAAGTCAAAACACTCGTCTCCATTTGCTGCCATGTGGGACCACCAGTGTGCGAAGTTGCCTCGTGTCGCTAAGAATATGTTTGTAAATCCTAGTCGATCCAGGTCTGTTATGTACACAGTGGAACACCATGGAGACTGTACAGCTATAAAATGAGCGATAATGATCTACTCACCCAGACAGAGTGTGTGTGTGTGTGTGTGTGTGTGTGTGTGTGTGTGTGTGTGTGAGGGGAGGAGGAGGGGAGGGGCGGTGGGTTGTTATTTCTCATCATACCATATCACAGCGCTGATCTAGACGACTGGCTCCTACCAGCAGCATTTACTTCACTGTACCTCTATAATCCCTTTACATCTGACAGGAACTTCATCACACACTGAACCGCTGCCTCAGTTGTTTGGATTTTCCGTCTTTATTTATTGACTCTGTGTTTTGGGGGGCTGGGAGCGTCTTGAAACTCCAAAATGAGGGAGGATTTTGTTCCAAAACACAACGTACGGACTGGGTAGTGAGTTTAGAAAGCCAGAAATCTCAGCTTCTGGTGAAATAATCATTGGGTATGATTTGGTATTGATCGACAACACTATCAACCCCCTGCAGATATGTTATCGGCATTTTGTGCATTTTTGAAGCAGGAAAAATCCTACTTATTGTAACTTTGATTATCGCTTTATCACAAGATGTCAAGCTTTTTCTTGAGATCGCGACTTAATTATCTTGTTGATTGATCCCATTGATTTTTCTTTTATTTAACTAATGCTCTGCAGATGAGATAAGTCCACTTCTAGTCCAGTTTCATTTGTTTCAGGAAATTACTAGAAACACGTGTCAGAATCTTGAAACGAGGCAGAAAAAGCCAGATCAAGAAAATGGAACAAATAGATTTTGCATTAGAAACAAGTGAAATGATCTCACCTGACTGACAGATTCTATTTTTCACTTGTTTTGAGACAGATAAGACTTTAAGACTCAGCGCTGGATGAAGTTACATTGGATATTTCTGCAGTGTTTACATGGGATTCTGCCCGGTGTCCTAATTATTTAACTTTGTTTTTTTACTGGAAAACTTTCCTGTTGTGCAAGAAAAGCTTCACAGAACAAACAGAACAATCTGATTTGATTTTGCGTAATGTTGTTTGGGATCCTGCTCGTCCAACTGGGAACCGTATCTCAGCTGTTTGACTTGTTGTCGCTTGCTGGTTGATCTGTTTAGAGAAGAGAGTTTTATAGTACAAATTGTTTTGATTTAGTTTGATTTCTAATGAATTTCTAATGCGATTTTGTCTGTCAAACTGTTGAAATAGCAGCACGTCGCCTGCTGTGAAATTCCCCCGTGGCTCTGACAGGACAGAGCTGACCATGAAGGAACCAGAGTGGAGTTTCATTGTTTTATTAGTTTAGTTTATTAGCACAAACATGTAAAGGATTATTGTAATGGAAAGTTTAGGGCTGAGAGGAAACATGCTTATTATCCTTACTTACCTAATTTATTTTTCTTTCTTTCTTTCTTTCTGTCTTTCTTGTCTTTTTTCTTTCTGTCTTTCTTTCTTTTTAATGCCATTTTATGAGTTGATCGTTGTGATTATTATCCTTACCTTTATCTTTCTTTCTTTCTTTCATTCTTTTTTTCTTTCTTTCTTTTTAATGTCATTTTACAGGTGGATCATTGAGATTATTATCCCTACTATATTTTATCTTTCTTTCTTTCTTTCTTTCTTTCTTTCTGTCTTTCTTGTCTTTTTTCTTTCTGTCTTTCTTTCTTTTTAATGCCATTTTATGAGTTGATCATTGAGATTATTATCCTTACTATATTTTATCTTTCTTTCTTTCTTTCTGTCTTTCTTTCTTTCTTTCTTAATGTCATTTTACTAGACAAAATATGTATTTTTGTGTTTAATGTGAAGCACATAGAATTTTCCTTGTGTATGAAATGTGCTATATAAATAAAGTTTACCTTGCTTTACACCAAGATCACCCCTGGAAAAACTATGACCAAAAAAATGACTAATCAGATTTACAGAAAAATGAAACTGGAAAAAGAAAGTACAGCTGAGAGCGGACAGAGGGAGGGAGGGAGAGAGAGAGGGAGGAGGAGGAGTGGAGAGGAATGCCACTGGCCTCAGATCAGTGAACGCCTCGCCGCTGTTTGTTTGTGAAATGTGACAGAGAGGCTCAGGAATGCAACGCATCCCATCGCTCTTCTCTCCCTTCATGTCACAGAGCCGGGGTCCTCAGGGTGCTGCCAGCAGCACCCGCCTGCTCACACACTGTGGGTGTCATTTGTCAATCTGGGTCGCACAAAAAAAAAAAAAGAGAGAGAGAGAGATATCACGTTTGCACATTTGTCTGCGTTTGACAGGACGTGACAATGAGGAAGACTGACCCCGGGTCAGCTCTGCCTTTTGATTGACAGGTTCAGCAGCATCAGCTTTCACACCGGGGTTCAGCTGATATTTCTGGGATTGATGATATTTAAATTTATTGATACACTACCAGTCAACAGTTTGGACACGCCACATTTTTCTTCATTTTTACTATTTTCCACATTTTAGAATAATAGTAAAGACATCAAAACTATGAAATAACACAAATGGAATTATGCAGCGACCAAAAAAGTGTTAAACAAATCCAAACTATCTTATATTTTAGCTTCTTTAAAGTAGCCGCCCTTTGCCTTGATGGAAAGGCAAAGGCTTTGGAAAGAAATTCATGCATAGGATCAACTTCACGATTTATATTTGTGTGTAATAGCACTTTTCAAGGCACTCAAAGACGCTTCCCAGCAAAAAAAACAAGGTAAAAAACAAAGATAATTGCAATTTAATAACATTAAATCAAAAGCAGAAAGATAAAATGACTCATAGCAATATAGAAACAAACAATAAGAACCACGAGACTGAAAAAAATACATCAAATTGTAACATTTTCATGCCCAAAAATTCCATGTATTCAGTGTTTCCCTCCTTATTTTGTTCTTTGCCGGGTAGGAAAGCATTCAGACCATGTGGACGCATACTCATATATACACACACACACACACACACATGAAAAAAAGCCCCTTATTCAATAGCCAACAATGTCAAGAGGCCGAAGTATTCACACAGAGCGCCAAAACGGGGTTTAGAGTCAGCTGAGGAACGTCCAGGAATTCAGCGGTTTGACCCCGGAGAGCAGGAAGGAATGAGCGGACGGTCCGGACTTGGACGGGTCGACTGTGTTGACGCATTTTATATTTTCTAACTGTTTCTTCTTCTGCAGCTCATTCTGAACTCACTTCAGACTTCTGTGTGGAGGAAAAAGGAAAAACCTGCAGGGACAAAACAGGGATGAATTAATTTAATTTCTCCTAAAAGCTGCAGCTCTCTCCTCCCATACGGTCTGTTCAGTGTCTCTTGTGTCAGATCTAGTGTGTGTGTGTGTGTGTGTGTGTGTGTGTGTAGGAATATGCACGTATATAGAAATGTGTATGTCTGTGCATTTGTGCGCGTTTTTCTCTCTCTTTTTCTCTGCTAATGCTTTTGCAAGAGCTTTTATGTACATTTTTCGTTCCAAATAAAATTGCATCCACTCTCCCATATTGACTGCTGGCATGAAAGTGAAGCACATTATGGGTTAGCATTGAAGTTAGGAGCCATCTTAAGACATTAGCTCATAAAATAGTTCATTTTTTGAGGACAGGATCATTTATGTTTTGCAGCTTTTGGGGATTAAATTGTTCATATGTGTATAAAAAATAAACAGAAATGTGTTATGAATCTCTCTTCCAGGTGTGTTGGATCATTTAAAAGTGGGGAAAAAAACAAACATATTTCTCGGTAATAATCCGTGAAAGGCTTTCAACGGGATCAGCAGACTGAGACAGGAGGAAGACAAAACTAACAGAGAGAGAAAAGAAAGGTCGGAGTTCACAGGCGTGTGATGGAATTTCCTCCTTTGTGTTCGTTTCTATTGACTTCTGCTGATGCCGGGATTCATTTCCATCCACTTCCACACTGATTAAAAAGTGACAATTATCCTCGACGGTGCGTTTAGGGAACAGCATTTCCAATTATGTGATACAAAATGCATCTCCGAGGGGCGTCTTTGTGCCGTTTTTATCACGCTCTTCCAGCTGCAGGGTGTGTGTGTGTGTGTGTGTGTGTGTGTGTGATGGATAGCTTGCATGATTGGACGCCTCCGTTCATAGGAATCAACAACAAAAGAGTGAAACGAGGCGTATCGCAGCCACGGGTCCCGCTTTTGTGCGCGAGGCATGTTTGGCATGGACTCGCTCCGTTTGCCAACACGCAGCTAACATCCATCACAGTGAAATACCAGAGTTTAAAGGGGCAATCTGTGGAATTGTCGGTTTTATTTAGGCTCCGTCTTTGGGTGCTAAGCGATCATGTGACGTCTTTTTACCTTGGATTTTCTGTTGCTGCAGTTTGAGTTTCTCTCTTCTTTGTCTGTTCTGGCTATCGCTGCTCATGCTAACTACCCAGTTCTTCTTCTGCTGTTTATTCCAAACAAACCGTAATTGTTGTGCCAATATTTGTTTCCCCTAAAAATGTGTTTACCTCAGTTTGCCTCAATTTCACACCAGGGAAAAAAAAAAAAAAACATCATTAAAATTTTTGTGGATTGGTTTCCCACCATTGGGTTTTCGAAACATTTTCCTAGCCTATTTAATTGCCGTATAATGAACAGAGATCACACTTTATCACGTTTGTGACCTTATTATCACAAACCACAAGTGCATTGATTCTACAAGGAAGTTGTCAGGCTCTACATTAGTCTCCTCATCATTTACTGGGCGTATATTTCCCTCACAATAATTTGTGCAGTGACAAAACAACAACACACACTGAGGACAAAACAAGGACACACTGCTGGGGAAACACAATTTTTAGAGGATACAGATTTTGTCACACACTTTGTTTTAATACTTTAATCCCGATTGTAGCCAAGCTGCCTCATTCATTATTGAATTTTATATTTTCTATATATTTTGCTGTATTTATTTTCATTTGTTTGTGTTTGTATCTCTCAGCTCTGTTGTTTTTACAGTGAATTACATTTTATTTGCACTACATGCTTTATTCCTTGTACTTGTTCCTTGTTGTGAAGCACTTTGCAACTTTAGTTTTGAAAAGCGCTCAATAAATAATGTTATTATATAGTTATTATATATGAAAATGTCACAGATTATTACTTTAAACTGAGCAGCTAAGCGACAGTAAATGTTCTTCCACAGTTTACAAGGAGAGGGTTGTGTTTATTTAGATGGAGCCTAAGTGTTAGAAACTGCTAGTTGAAGACAAAGCAAAGGACCGAGAGAACATCTGGCCTCGGCCAATGAAAAGCCTTGAAGCCAGGTAACCGTGGAGACGTTTAGTCTAGCGCTCCCAGGCCGGTGGGGGGCAGGGGGGGCGGGGCCGAGCGTGTCTACAGGTCGACCCTGACGCCGATCACCGGGCCTGCGGAATGTGCCGAGCCGCTTCACACCTGCTGACGGTAAACATGACCCCGGGGTCAAAGGTCAGGTGAACCGGGGCCAAATTGTTTGTCTGATTTTCACAGCAAGTTGTTTACAAATGAGGTCTGCATGATGGGTTTGGTTTTCTCTGATGCAACGTGGGCCAAAGTACAGTGTTGCTGATTGCTTTAGGGATAAACAGCACTATTATCCGTCATAAACGATAAGTTTATTTCTAAATCAGTTCAGGTTTATTTCTATCCTGACGTTCGATAGTGTTAAACAGAAGGTACATAACATAAAAACACAAATATAAAGTTAAAACATTCAAGCAAAATATTTACAATAAAAGCAAAGGGAAACCATCAAAGTATAATACAAACTAAGTTGAGCAACGTTCAGGTTAGTGCAAGTATGAAAACAGGTGAAGCAGCATGAACCGATGCATAAGATGTGCAAATAAACAGTAGATGAGCAAAATGTAGTGTGAATGAACTAATATTTGGGATGTAATATAGTAACCTATGATGATTACAGGATACAAATATGTAATAATTTAAATGTGTAATCTGGACATATGTAGATACCTAATATATAGTACACATAAATGTATGCTATATATATAAATCGCTATATATGCAGCATGATCTTGAGGTATAATCATTACCTGAATGTTATTATTCAATATCTCTAAAATCTAGAGGATCCAGGCTGAAAAGTGTCAATCAATGACTTAAGTTACCATCAAAACTTTTAAAAAAAGGCATAATTTGTTTTCATTTTGTGCTGTCAGTCATCTTTTAAGAGTTTCAAATTCTGATCAGGTTATTATGGGATATTAACCACTTGTATGATATGATTTTATCTTCCAGTTTGAGTCACATAAGTCGACATCAGTGACAGCTACAGTACAGACTGGTGGGACGCTTCTCCAATGCAAAACACAAGAAACTTAATGAAGTTGTGATTGGCATAGATCTGGATTTAATAGCTTCTGCAATTACAGCTAATTACCTGAATTCAAATAACACACGACAATTGATCATTATCCACAATTACAGTTCCACCGCTAGAATAGCTGATCTAATGTGCTGGTGCAGAGTTTCAGGTTTGTTTGTGGAAGATATTTCACGTCAGTCGTTTGGCAGCGAGCCTCCTGGCAGCCGGCAGCAGAATTGTTTGAAATAAACTGAGATGAAATTACATTTAGGTGAAGTGTCATCGCTGTTGTGGTGTTCAGAGACTGTTTGGGACGTTCAGGTTTGTGTACTCTGCTGTCTGTAGCACGTCTAATTATAAGGGTGTGAGGCTGTTGTCCTCGCACCACATGTGTCTGTATTTACTGTGGACTGAGGCGTCGTTTACTCTGGAGACGCTGGAGACATGAACCCATCAGTTTTAGAAAAGTCAGATTCTGGGACGTCCTGGTGGATCAGTGGTCTAAGGCTGTGATTCTCAACCCTTTTCATATCAAGGACCCTAATTTAGTCCACATTAGAGCCGCAGACCCCCATTTGATCAGAATATTTTTATTGTTAGATATGATTTTGTCCAGAACTCCATGACTGTCTGTATTGTAGGTAGACAGATAACAGAGAAACTATGATCAGAACAGTCCTTCTTCTACGGTCTCTAAACTTCTTGCAAATGAAATAATAGCGCAGTTTAACAATTCATCAGTTTACTGGGGACCCCTGGAACCCCCTCAAGGACCCCTGGTGGTCCCCAGACCCCACGTTGGGAACCACTGGTCTAAGGTGTAGCCGTGATGTCTTGGGTTTGAATCCGGCCCAGGACTCTTGTCACATGTTATCTCTCTCTCTCTCTCCCCCGATCTAACCTGTCTCTCTTCACTATCTACTCAAGGCAAAATGCCCAAAATATAATCTAAAAAAAGTCTGATCTTGTCCCGACTACTTTTTGAAAAGTCAGATTCTGTCCAATCAGCTGAGCTACAAACAGCCTCTCAGCAGATGTGAATGAACAATCAACGATGTTTGTTGTTAGTTCCCGTCAAGAGAAATGCAACAGGTAATCTGCAGCTTAAAATTAAATTCCTCTTTCATCCTTTTTGTTTAAAGGCTTTTAAAATGAAAGATCCAAAAGGCCTCTCTTTGAAATCACCTTTTCTTTTCCTTTTTTTTCATAGCTATCAAGAAGCTCTCTCTTAACCCAGGAGGAGGTGATTTAGATAGAAAAATGAAGAGAGGCCTTTTCATTTTTGTATGATCGGTCTATGAGCCTTTTTTTTGGATGTCATTCAATATATTTATTGCCAAATATGCATGACATTTTGTAACCCTGACGAAGGTTGTTTCAGCAGGAAAGCTGTATCACTCTTTTCCAAAAGTAGGGGATTTTTTTCATGGCTTTGTTTCGACTCATGCACCAAAATCTGCTGTATGACTCATCTCCCAAAACATGTCTTTCCCCAAAAAATCTCTATTTCTGAAGACGTCACTTCCAATCAGCCTCTCCCTGCAGATGCACTGTCTGTTCGCTGCTCTCCATCTCATGTTGGATGTTGCCCAAAGTGCTGAAAACAAATGATAGCTCGAGGCAAACCTGTCACCAAGGTCTCGAAGGTCAAGAAATGTCCAAATCTGAGGAATGTAAGATGCAGAAAGTTGATGATCGTGTTTGACAGCGCTGCCCAAGGCGCTCTGAAACTCAAGACTTTCTGCGTTGTCGTTTTTTTTTTGTCTCCTTGTAGGTTTCAGGTTGAGAAAGTATCTTGAGCTTGTTGGAGGTGGGCAGGACAGCTGGGAGGCAGCAGGTCAGGTGTTACATCTGTTAAACCCTAATGACTGCTGTAATGCCAGAAGTCGCCGGGTTTGACACCTTTAACTGACGGCTTTAACAGCAACTCTTAGTGAAGCCTCAGTATCTGTAAGCTGTAAATCCAATTTTCTTGATGTTGAATCTATCAGTTTTGAGTATCAGTGTATTGTTTTAAAGTATTTTATTTTATTTTTTCAACATTAATGGACCAAAAATGCTCTGTGAATTAAAAAAGTGACATAAAACGAGGAAATAAAAACTAGAATGATGCCAAAAGTGGCTGGTTTTCACACGTTTAACTTATGGCAGTGAAGCCTCTTTAACTTTCTGTAAATCCATCTTGATATAGAATAAACTTTAGAACTATTGGTTTTGAATAGGATTTTTCAACATTAATGTACCAAACATATTCTGTGAATAAAATAAAGTGACTGTTGACAACCTATACACCTTAATCAAACTATTTTAGCTGCCTCAACTGAACCATTAACTAACCCTCTCATGTGACCAACAGGTGACAATGTCCAGTCCAATTCCTGCTTTTGTCACATAATTATTCATTCATGGTGGAGGAATGTAACAGCGGCTTTGAAAATCCTTTAAAGTTTGTGAATTTGAGGAAAAACAAAATATGGCCTTGTTTTTGAAAATGAATGGACGGCCTTGAAAGTACTTGATTTAGCATCTAAATTAACACTTAAACACTTCACATCCTGAGGAAAACCCTGAGCTGGAAATCTGCAGTTTGAAAATGAAAGATTTCAACATGATTTCTTGACTTGACAAGATCATGAATAAACAAAATAAAGCTTCTATGATGTCTAATTCTGACAAAACATGCCAATTTTGAGTCATTGAATTTCAACAAACAAGACCTTTAAATCCATTGAAAAGTCCTTTAATTTGATGTCATAGTGAGTGTGGGAACGCTGTAATGTAATCTTCACATTATTCATGTCCTCAACATGATAGAATGATAACTATGAAGATAACTATAACTATAAAATGATTTAAATCATAAGTAAATATAATGTCTGTGTTCCCACTACATCTATAACTATAAAAACATTTTAGAGCAATTTTTCTGGATGCAAAGACAATGATAAAACATTTTCAACCAATCAAATTAAAGCTGTAAGAAAGAAGGGGGCGGAGCATTCGGTAGGTCACTGCAGAGGAAAGTGATCACAGATATCGTTGTAGTGTAAATGCTTCGGCAACAATGTATTGTTATAGTTTATAGTTATCTTTATAGTTATTGTTCTAGATGTGAATGTGCCTTCAATGTTGGTGCTGATTTCACAAAGTGTTGGTGAGACTGTTCTGTAAACTTCCATGCTGACTGAAAGGTGCTGTGGCTTTACACTGAGTTTCGATTGACCAGAAACAGGCACAGGAGTGGGAACAGCCACCCCGCCCCCCCAACCCCACCCCCGGGGACAAAACAAGGACACAGTATGTGTGTGTGATGTGGGACGGAGTCCATAACTCCATCAGCGCCCCGGCGGCTGTGAATGCCGACGCCTGTGGCAAAAGGGGAACATTTTATTCCCGTCAACAAACTCACCTTGAACCCGAAGCGGATTCCTCCTCCTGCCAAAAAACCATCTGGTCCGGGAGACTCTGACGTTGCGTTCCGTTGCTGTCGCAGGAAAAACCACATCACTGCAACGTTGGTGTTTTTCTCATGAATTTAAAGCCTACAAAGTTATTTATGTGCTGAGTGAGTTTCATCCCCGCTGGACGCTTGAAACCTGTTTAAAACCCCGTGGTGCCATTTCAGAAATACATCGGCGTCAGTTAGAAGTTACGCATCCGTTTCTTCCTTCCTTGAAAAACTTCTGCAGATACCTGGTTGTAGTCCAGCAGCAGCGATTTGAGGTTTGGGAGGAAGACCTGGGATGAATCTGGTCTTTCTATACGGACAGCGACTTGGCACTGAGCGACTGGGAGAGTCTCTCCTGCGCAGATAATTATTTTGGCAGGGAAGCCGCCGTCTGAAATCTCTCATCCTAAGAGACTCCTTGTCTATTATTCTTATTCTGCGCAGGGAGTTTTACACATCGGTTAGCCTACTGTAGAATAATAATTACAGAATAGTTGAGCTGCCAGAGTTTCCTAACAAACCGCTGCTCAGTCGTATACGGATTTTATTCTGAAACTGGGAAGCGTCATGTGTAAGAGGAGCTCGACAAAACCATTGAAATGTCTTTATTCAAAAGATTTAACATGGGAATGATCCACAGCGAAGAAAAAGTTGAATGAAATTTAAGCGGACTTGACAAGAACTACTCAGAAATTACACTTTTAAATTATCGATACTAATTTACCCTCCGAAACTTTTCACTGGCAAAAGTGAAATATCCCATTGGATCCTTTTCAAGCAGTAGATCGTAACGCAACGCCGATTCAACTCTTATGATCCTGCAGGTTTGCGGTTTGAGTCGAGATCAAGACAAATGCTCAACGCCCAAAAACTGACCGCCATGCGTCTGCCAGTAGCCAATGACCATCAGTTACACATGCGTCTGTGTTAAAGGAGAAGACCGTTGTCATTTAGAGTTAAAGCTTGTTTACTTCTGTCTGCGTCTAGTTTGCATTTCATCCAATCTTTTTGCAATGCATGCCATATTTTTTTTACATTTACTCATAAAATACAAACTTTACGGTGTCAAACCTAGCTTGAAATGAGTCACTGTCCCGGCTAACAAAGACGTCCTAAATAAAAAGACACGGATATGACAGTAAAGTTTGTTTTTGAGGGATTATTTCCTGAAGGGGGACTTCCATTTCTTCCTGTGGGTGTATCGCTCTGTAGAAGTTGTTTTTCATACTTGATAAGAACAAATGAAATCTCAAACTATGCTGACTGTGTGTAGACACCAGAGAGGAACCTGGACCATTGGCACAAACTTAAAAAAAAAACAGCGGTATTATCCTTTAAATCCAAAGTTCCCTGCACTTTTTTTGCCAGCGCCATAGCTCCTGCATCACATCGCTAGCTTGTCAGGGAAGCTAAGTAGGTCTGGCTGTGGTTAGTTCTTGGATGGGAGACCACCCAGTGCTGGAAGTGGTGTTGGAGGACTAGTAGGAGGTGCTCTTCCCTCTGGTCTCATGAGTAATATCCCCAATGCCCCAGGGCAGAGACAGAGACAGGGACTCTGTCCTGTGAGTGAGCACCGTCCTTCGGATGAGACGTTAAACCGAGGTCCTGACTCTGTGGTCAATAAAGATCCCATCGGCACTCATTGCAAGAGTAGGAGTGTAACCCCCAAAAAACAGGCCTTCCTTCCATCATGGCCACCTAATTATTCCTCGTTACCTGGTGGTGGATGAGTTGAGTCCCCCCCCACCCCCCTGATATGTGAAGCGCTTTGAGTACTTAGAAAAGCGCTATATAAATGTAATCAATTATTTTTTATCTGCTCCTGTTTCATTCTTATCTGGCAGCTGCTTGTTTCTGGGTGTTTCTGGCAGTGCGTTAGTGAAGCATCGTCACCCAGTAACACTGAATATAATCCTGCAGCAGACAGCAGAGCGCAGCCAAAACAGTTGGCTTCCCCGCACCGCTGTTTGGACAAGAAGTGATCGGTCTGTTCTAACTCTCCCTCCTACATTTAGATAAGAATCATAACATCGCTGTCCGGTGAAAACCATGTGTCTCCAAAATGGCAACTTTTCAGACTAAGAGAGCTTTGTTTTCAGCTTGACCACAATGCATTTTTGAGTTCATCCAATTGGGTTTCGAAAAGGTTTCATAAGACCAAGGGTGGTGGAATTTCTCAACCCAAAGAAGAACACATAGTCCTTCAGCTGAAGTTAAAACATGAAAATCACCAACATTCAAGCTGCCAGGGTTTCACAGGACAACAGCCATACTTTCTTTAAAGCCTTGGTCAGACTATCAGACTGTTGAAATGTTGTTCAGTTCTTGGTCTTCTTGCCCGACATCTTCTTCTACGATGGATTTCTCCCTGTATGATTGTTGAACGTCTCTCGGTGCAAAATGGCGGCTCTAGAAAGAAGCCCTCGCTCTTTGATTCTGAGGGACTGACACCAAAGCCTGACGTTTACCGCTGATGTTTTACATCCTGAAACATTTTCTCATATCAAACTGCGTTGTAGATGCTGGAAACATCTGGAGGTGACGTCACCTCGTCTACGATTGGCCGGTTATCCACCAAGAAGAAAAATACTAGATGGACCCAGGAATGTGAAGTACATCACCAATAGCTGTTTTTTAACAGCGTCAAAGTGTTTTAGGGTGGATTTTTCCTCTAATAAGGCAAGAAATTTCTGTCCCTGAAAATCTCCATCACAATAATCACTGGACAAAGACATACTTTTCTTTCTTTTTTTACTTTACGAATACTTTGAATTTAATTGGGTATGAAAGATGTGAGTGTGAGAATGGGGATTTACTTTGCCATTGAGCAAGGCGTTATTACATGATTTCAATATGAATGAGGAAGCTGCATCAATACCATGAAGAGAGACTCTATTGTGGTCTTCAGACAGGCTCTGCTCGCTAACAAGTGTGTGTGTGTGTGTGTGTGAGAGAGAGAGAGAGAAACTGTGTGTGTGTGTGTGTGTGTGTGTGTGTGTGTGTGTGTGTGAGAGAGAGAGAGAGAGAGAGAGAATCTGTATTTCTCTATGCGTGTGCCCAGCTTGCTAACAAGCATGAGTGTGTGTGTGTGTGTGTGTGTGTGTGTGTATGAGAGAGAGAGAAACAGAGAGACTGTGTGCGTGTGTGTGTGTGTGTGACAGAGAGAGAAAGAGACACAGAGTGTGTGTGTATGTGTGTGCATGCCTGTGTGTGTATGAGAGAGTCTATTTCTGTGTGTGAGAAAGAGAGAATGAGAGAGAGGGTGGGTGTATGTGTGTGTGTGCATGTATATGTTTATGTGTGTGTGTATATACTATATATCATTGTGTGTGTATATATTTATATGTATTTGCATTTGTGTGAAAATAAAAGCCTGCATGCACATACCAGTGAGAATATAGCCTACATGCATTTACTCAGGAGTGTGTGTGTGTGTGTGTGTGTGTGTGTGTGTGTGTGTGTGTGATAATACCCCTCGTTCAACACAGCGGTTCCAGGATTCCTTTGAACTCTCCCTTGTGTCCTTTCACCGAGGGGGACGAGGCTCCGCCGGTCCTCCCCTGGCCTCCGAGGACACACACACACATGCACACACACACACACACACACACACACACCCTGACAGAACAAGCTAACTTCTGCCTGGCAGCCCGGCCTGGGCCTCATGTTGTATAGAGGGAGAACGGAGATGGAGATGAGGCTTTCTGTCTCCCGGCTTTCAACAGCCTCCATCACTCAATACTCCCATTTTCCCATCAACAATGGCCAGAAAACTCAAAAGAAAGCAGGACTCAGTCATACTCACTGCTAGGAGTTTATTAAAAGAGCCTTTTATGAATGTACTTATTAAATTAGAAGTATCTCAGTAGAACACAATACTCCAACTGTCAAAGCTGCAGCCTCTGTAACACTTTATGTTTGTTTATTGTTTGTCTTCCAGGTTTGATTTTCCTATAATACAGTGTGTGAAAGCAACGCTGTTTAGCAGGCAACCTGGAAGTCCTAGATGTCGGATTTTGCCACCAGCTCATGAACGCTGCGTAATAGTTATGGCTAAAAAAAAACAAAATCATCTAATGACAGAAATCCCAGATCCAGATCATCACCAAAATCGAACCAACTGATCGATCTGTCTGCCAGATTTCAACTCAAAAATCTGTAACTTGTTGAGGAATCCTGCTAATAAACAGAAAAACAGATAGACAGGAGTGAAAAAAAAACCCAACAAAGTATTACTTTGTTAGTAAATACTGGATTACTTTTAAACTTTTTTAGCCAGCTCCTTACAGTAGGCTCCTTATGTGATTTAAGCAAATTTCGTGTTCGCACGTTGGCAGCTCCAAATGGCATGACTGTTTGAAAACTATTTGAACTTCAATACCCAGAAATCCTGTGCAGTGAGGTCAGTAAACGTCACACAGCTCGCTCATGTTTACCGACCAGCCGGTCTGAGACGCTTTATACCAAAGAAACCAAAGAGACGAGAGAGGAGAAGATCTAACGTTGGAGAGTCCAGCTTTCTCTGGACGGATGTTTGGATTTCACTCTCAAGTTTGGATTTATCACTTTCTCTTGGCAGAATTGTCCATAACTGACTCCAGAATTTAATTTGGGGAAAACAGGGTGAATCTCCAGCATCTCAATTAGTGGAGATGGGACGCTCTTGTCTTTTGTGGCTCTGTTTTGTGATTTAGTCTGATATGACGGGTGTACTTTTACATAAAAATCTTGCTTTGTGCAGCTTTAATGCGTCTCTTGTGTATTCACTCCAAGTTCACTCCACCCAGAAACAATCCCACCAACCTGTGTTTAATATGGTTTTCAATCTTGGATCTCGAGCGCACAGTTATCTATTCCACCCATCTCTGTGATCTTTGAAGAATCCGAGCAAAAGCAACTTAATTTCATTTGTTTTTCCTGCCCAGTAACCCCACTTCTCTCTGTGCTATCTGCATGTTTTCAGGCAGTGGGAATGCTGCAAACCATTCCAGTTGTCTAGGAGACTGAGCGCTTCACCCAGAATGCAAGTCTCTAGCGAAAACTTCTGTGTATTTTTAGGTTGCTTTTCCCCCAGTTGGATAGACGTTAATTATAGATTTCACTGCTGAAGCGCCGGTAACTCTGCCGAGGTTTGACAATTCACAGCAAACTAATTTGAGCTTGTGCGTTCTGAGCTCATTACAAGCCCTGGGAAGATTTTTTCAGAAGCAGATATTTTTCAATTAGTGCGCTGAGATCGGCGCTTCAAGGGCTTTGCAGCATTCCTTTTGTAGTTCTGACATCAATCAGCTTAGCAGTTGGTTATTATTGTACCAAAGGTTAAATCCTCCGCTGCGCCCCCCCTAGTCGGAGGCTCATTTATTTTCCTTTTCGTTCTTCTCAAACAACAAGAAGCCTCGGTCCGGAGGCAGCGTCACCTCGTCTCACCCTCCGCCAAGACAAATCCACTCCGGATTTCTCATCTGCAAACAATACTGTCAGTGCATTCCCAAATTAAAGCGATAACTGTGTTAAAATAATCACAAAGTCGATCTAAAACCAGAGTTTCCAAATTATATTGATGTGGAAAAATTTTTTGAGAGATGAGTTAAAGTCAGATTGACTCTTCCAAAGAAAAGCCAAGACTTAAAAATAGCCAGAAGTTTCCTTAAAGGTGCGATCTGTATCATTTTAATATCAATCAATCAATACCATATTAATTAAGAGACATTAGTACAATTCCCGTAAACAAACCAGAGCATCAGTGGTCAGCCTGTCAGCCTCTATCAGCCTCTACTCTGCATCCTCCATAGTTTCTCCACCTGGTGGATCTGGAGGGAAATCTGCTGGATCGCTTTACGGCACAAAACAGGAAGAGGTTCTGTTCTTCCAGAGCAAACGGAGCTAAAGCTGAAAGAGTTTCTGGCAGCAGACGGTGGAAGGAGGGAAAGGAAGATGGAGAAATCACTTCCAACATGTTGATCCTCTTCATGGAGGGGGAAGGGGGGCAGGAGGCAACGGGGCTTATGGGAAATGTAGTCTTAATGTGGAGAAACACTAGAACTAAGGAGAACAATCAGCTCCAACATGGACTCATTTGTTTACGGTAATTATAACAAGATATCACAATTAATTTGACACTGATATATTGATGTTTAAAAAGCTACACATGGCATCTTTAAATGTTTCAGATACATATTTGGTGTCTTGTTTATTGGTTTGCTGTTGCACCACCTTTGTTCGTTTGTCAGTTGTTAGACCGCAAATATTTCCTCCTCCAGAAGTCACTCCCTCTATCAAACCAAGTTTTTGTCATGATAATTACGCAACAAACTGACTTTGGCACTAAATCAGCAGCCTATGAATAATCAGTCAAACCTCACACACTGGTATGTGCAGTGACCCAGAGTCTGCTCTGTTCAGTTTCACTTCACACTCGCTGCATGAGAAGAATACACAACATCTGATGTAATGATGCCTCTCTGAGGGGAACCGCCCACTTCAAAAAACCCCAGTGACACGCCCACTCTCCCCCCACCCACCCACCCACCCACCCCACCCCCCTACCCCACCCCCCTTTCCTCTAGCATTCATGCCAGGTTTCTATGTAGGTGATCGCCCTAGTTTAACCCTTCGCACCCTGACTTCTCCCTTAAAGAAACATTTTGTCCATGCTGTACGAAAAAGTCACATCCATATTCTGTATCTGCTCGTTCCAACGCTTCATTGAAGCTACAGCTGCTTATATTGAATGAAATATTCAAACACATTTTTAATGGTTGCACCATGTCTTGAGCATCGTTTTATACACATTTCCTTGTAATTCATCACGACATATTTGGCATCTTTGCAAACCTTGGGATCACGACTAGAATTTAAAATCAAGTCCTGGGGGTTTGAGAAAAGCTTGGCTGCCTAACATGGGTTTGTAATGATGGAGGAGGTTAAAGGGTGACGCTACCCCCCAGTTTCAGTCCCTCTCCGCCTGCCCCGCTAGTTTGAAAAATGCGATGAAATGGGCGAGAGAGCAGCGATGGAGATGGAGAGAGAGAGGGAGGGGCAGTCGAACTAAAGTGCAACACTGCAAAACATCCAAAGATGTTCACCTACATTTGATTTTTACCCGCGAGAGAAAGAGAATTGCCGATTTAGAGCCTGAAACATCGGCAGTTCAGCATAATACACTTATATGTGACGATATGATATGTCTAGTATTATTGTCTTATATCTAACACAACATCTATAGATATCAGTTCACATCTCAAAAAGTGATAGTACACAGAATAGCTACATCAAATCCTGTGTACTATAAATATATATATTTCAAATCAAGCATAAAATGAAAGGTATTTGACAGGGAAACTTCTTTTATTTTAAAGTACTGTGAATGTGATACTTTATGTTGCATCAGTCCACAGGGAGGTCAGAGGTCAGGCTCAGCTACAGAGCAGCAGTCCTGGAGCTGGTAGGGATTCGGTGTCTTGCTCAAGGACTCTCCAGCAGGGTTTCATGTCATCAGAGGTACAGTATACTGTTGGATCAAAACTTTATTTCTCTGAAAACTAAACTTCTCAGGGATTTCCTAGCAAGCATTTGACAAACGGTTTGAAATTCAACATCAACCAAAACAAGCACCATGATGATTTTCACAATATGATATAATTCATGTTAAAACTGCTTTGGTTTGAACTGATATCAGAAAGATATTTAGGTCAAAGCGATGCAGGTAGCAGCTCTGAACGACTGCAGACGTCGTCTCAACTTTCATTTTGGCCGGTTTTCAACGCTGGTACAAGCTGTCGTATCTATTCAACGTCAAAATGTTTTCTGACTTTGAAAAGCAGCCTTACATTCGGATGGACCACCGTGCCTCTTCTGAACCTCTGTAATGGATTTTAAATGGGCTTCCTAGGAAACTCCTCAAACGCACGTATAGAAAATCCCACTTGAGAAGAAGTCGTCATTGGAACGGAAACACGCCGGTGCAGTCGAGCGAAAACCTTTTTATGTTCAAAAAGCCAACTTTTAGGGGAATTTAAAAAACAGCTTTCTTCTCAGATTCATAGCCAATGAACCGATTTCCCCATGGGGATTCATTAAAGTTTCATCTGATGTAAAAAAAAAAATAAATTTTTTGCTTTTCTATTGTGGGATTTGAGTGGGTTTTAATGGCTCCTGGGGTTAGGAAACTTTCTCTACGTATTAAGCTTCATTTCAAATAAAAACACAAAAATCTATTGTTGATGGATGAGGGATGAACGAGTCTGAATCTCCTGCTGTGATCTGATTGGACGGTGGATCTGATTGGCTAGATCCCATTCACGACAATGAGAATAAGAAGACGAGAGATGCAACACACGCACATTCAAACACACACACTAACAAGCGTGTGCACACACACATACATTCACACACACTCATAGGTGTGTTTAAAGGGGTGGCACGGGGTGGCACCGGCCCCCCCTGCAATATGATTGGCCCGACCGCCTGACCGCCACAATTATTTTTATTTTACTATTTAATTGTAGAGCTGCGTGTAGCGCATTGATTCGCTCAGCCCCTACTTGCTCTGTGCGCTCTCTCTCTCTCGCTCTCTTTCTGTCTCTCGCTCTCTCTCTCTCTCTGTCACTCGGTCTCTCTCTCTCTGTCACTTGGTCTCTCTCTTTCGCTCTCTCTCTCTCTCTGTCACTCGGTCTCTCTCTCTCAAGCAAGCACACACACACACACACACACACTAATGCTAATGTGCTAATTATGAAGTGTTTGTGCAACACACACATTTATATGCATACAGAAGAATGCACACACACTTACATCAATATACCCTCAGGAGCCTAGATAAAACACACACACACACATACATGCATGCACACAGAGGCATGTTCACACACATACCAATATATCCTCAGAAGCATACACACACAAATACATGCAAAGGAAGAATGCACACACACTTACGTCACTGTACCCTTAAGTGCCTAGATACAATCACACACACACACACACACACACACACACACACACAAAAGCACGCAGATACACAACATACCTGTAGAAGCATGTACACACACAAACACGCACACACACACATACGTTACTTGCACACAAATGCATGCACCCACACTTACATCAGCATACCCTTAGAGGCCTAGATACACACACACACACACACACACACACACACCGTGCTTGTCTCTGTCCTCAGGCTGGACAGAATGAGGATGCGGTAAAAAGCCTATTTGTTCTGCTGCATCGCTTCGCCTGCACTGAGGCCTTTTGCATTCAGAAACGCACCGCTCCCACGATCCGGCTTTTCACTGGACCCAAACACAGGAGAGGGGTACGCCGCCCTCAGACAACCCCCCCCCACCCCCTAACCCCTCCCCCCACCCATACCAGTTGTTCCTCAAGATCCCATTAATGCTGAGATGGGTAGGGAAGATGGAAGAATGGGTGAATAAGGATGACTATGAAAGGATTTGTCATAGTCACTGTCCCAACATTCAATGCCAAAGTGGTAAAATCCTACATTAGATTGTCTTGGGATGGGGACCAAATAACAAATTCATGATCTTCATTAACTAACAGAGGCTTTGCAGTTGGGTCACAAATCTCCCAGCAATGTCTGGCTCTGCCATTGGCTGAACTGGCTGTGTGCAAATAATGGCTAAAAATAACAACTGGCCAAAGAGAAAGAGAGCTAGCTGAGTCAGCTTGTTGTGGTGTGGCTGTAGATCCATTCAGTAACGTTCTCAGTAAAAGTGAATAGTGTGATAAGGTGGATTTGGTTACTGTGACACAGTAAACTGTCTTGTCTTTAGCCCTAGTCTCTACTCCAAAACACTCTGAGTTGTAGCTTGAGAAGAGTCAGCTCAGTTAACCTGAACAAACTGTTAGCTAGCTAACTAGCCAGCAGGCTCATTTAGCAAAGACACGCCAGCTGCTGCTAAATATGTTAGCTAGTGTGCTAATCAGATGTGTTAAACACTAAATCAGATGGATCAGTGATGAAATGATCAGTTCCTAATCAAACACAGCACAGAAATCAACCGTCTGTTTAATTCTGCTGAGACGGACAAGTTGTAACCTGAAACAGCAAGCATGTGATGGACGGTGACATGTAGTTGGCCAAGTTCAACATCAAACAAAATGAGCACAAAACTAAATATGATATTACAGCATGGTAAAGTTCAGATTAAAACAGCTTTGGAAACTGCAAACGGCAGCAGCTGGATGACTATGAACGGATATTTACACCCGTTTCATGTTGGTTCAAGTCATCCTATTAACATCTAAATGTTTTCCGGATCAGGTCCTTGACTGAGTAAAAATAGCCCACACAGTTTTATTCAAGTTATGGTACATGCCCCTCATTTATCTTCTCAGATAAATTATCTTCACGAGTCACGACACTGTTGTTATGTTTTCATAGCAGTCATTCCAACCTGGATTGCCCAGACTGGTTTAGCCCAACAGGCCTACGGGGCTGAAGACGAGTCTGGGCAGGACAGGAGGAATCCCAGGAGCTACGGTCTCTCTCACCCCAGGGTGCACACCTCTCTCTGGGGTGCTGGAGGTGTTGTGTTTATGTTTGCATGGCATGTTTTAGTCGATAGAAGTTATGAGAAGTCGGTGTTGTGACTGGAAAGTAATGGTTTTGAATCCCCGGACCATCTGGGAAAAACTGGACATGGAAAGTGAACGAAAAACTTCTCTCCCTCAACTTACTACTGTCAAGATTCCCTTGAGCAAGGCACTGAATGTGTGGAAAACTGAAGCACAGCAATTACATGCTCAATAGACTTTACCCAGATAAATAAAGGTTAATCTAATGAGAAAAGCATCATTAAGGATTAACTGTGATGATGAGACAGGCTTGCATGCTCATCTTCCATATTTCCGAGCTGCACTTGCATTATTTTTAACCAATGAATTTGACACATTCTCATTGAGAGTTGATAACATTCAAGTTATCCAGTCAAAAAAGTCTGGATGTCTTGATGGATACAGAGAGACGCGGTTCCTAGACTTCTTGATCCTGGATCTGACCTCTGGATGCCCATTTGAATTCACCATTTCAACAGGATATGCTTTTTTAACAAGCAAATTTGAGTCAAAAGTAAAGCTAACAATCTGTGGTGTTGTGCTGAAAGAGTTTGGCTCGAATCCACCCAACTCCGCATCTCTTCTCAGACGTCATCCCGTGTAAAACACAGCTCTCCTCTCTGTTTCTCATCTGCCAGTGACGTGGGTTGGGGGGGACTGTGTAATTTGTATGGTCTACATGGCGTCCGTCGACCTCGGTGGGGTGAGAGGTCTGTCATTGAGGCTTTGAAGTGGCTCCCTGCACACCTGGGCCGCCTCTTCATCTCCGCAGGACAAACAACAGGAGGCCGCTCTGCCACGCAGTTGGTACTGATTACCGAAGGCCTGCTACTGGCTCGGCTTAACCCAGACAGACAGGAGTCTTTGTCCCAGAGTGAGTTGCAATGTGTTGCAACAGACATGTCCTCACACAGTTTCACGAACACACACACACACACAAAATAGGCAAAAATGGGTAGCCATGTTTTATTATTTTTTTAAAAACAAACCCTAACCCTATGCTTGGATAGGTACAGCTGCACATGCTTCCACACACAGAAGTGGCAAAAGCTCGATTCACATGGGACTAATATCACCTGCAGAGATCATCTGTGATTTTATTCCCGTGCAAATCTGCCATGTCTGTAATTTGTAAAGTAAAAATCACAGCGCAAATTACCTATTGTCTTTTGGTGAAAACAGAGGGCCGCCGATGAGACTAATTAATTGCCGCACAATTTCTTTTTCTTCCGCTTTTTCTAGAAACGCAATTTCGATCTTCCTCCAACCGTAAAAAATGGAGGCAGCAGTGGAATCTAGAAGAATGCTCTGACTGCATTTTCGGCACAAACTTCAACTTCTGCTTTGCTAAATCAGGAAGTCATAAATTGTAAAATCCCGACCTTTCACAATCGGGCGCCTCTGATTTCCGTGAATTTAATTTTCGTGTTTCATTTTCGTGTTTCATGAAACATAGAGACTGGTGGGTAATTCATGAATTACATGAGGTCTCCAACGTAATACCAGTCCTCTGCGAATGGGGCTGAAGACGTGGGGCACTTTGTAAACACAGGAGCATAAAGCAGACATGTTTTCCCCAAAATGTTCCCCAGCATTTAGACCATCATGGGACACTAAAACTCTCCACTGAAACAGCTCTTTAAGCTATTTAATGGTAGGGAAACTCTGGTCCTCTCACAGACAAACACACACACACACACACACACACGCACAGACTGAAGAGCCAAAGATATGTGAGCAGTTTTTAAAACAAAAAGCCTGTTTCTTACACTTATTTATTTTACATAAAGCAGAACATCAGTGACAACATAGTAACAAAAATAGGATGTCAAAACTTTGCACAACTGAAATGTTCACATAATTTTGCTGTGTGTAGATAAATGCAAACATGTTGGACAGGAAAATTTCACTCAACATAAAACAAAAACCTTCATTGATTCAAATTCTGTGTAAAAAAATCACAACAGCATACCACTATCACATGCCACATCAAACTTAAGAGTCATAGCACTTAAACACGTAAATACTGATATAAATATATTCACAGAATATAGTATCTTAAATTTTGAAGGTACGCGATATACTCCTTCAACTCATTTACAAAGCACCAAGAAAGTAGGTTTAATTAGATTGTATACTCCTTGGCTTGGATATATTCAGTAAAAAAGAAATGCTATTATACAGTTTACCGAATGTCGTGCACACACTCAAAAGATCGGAAATGCCAGATTATGAAATGTGGGCGTTCGAAATTTTTGATCTCCGTTTGGTCGAAATGTATGACATTCCTCACTCCCCTGGGAAACCGGCACGGGCCAAAGTTGCCGTTGGCCTGCAGCTACATGGAAAGATGCGTACTGGTCTCGTTGCAGGTCTGCGGTTTGGGTAATCTTGGCATAGATCTGCGATTCAAGAGTCGAGCTTCTACCTGGAATTTGTATACAGGGACGGAGTGTACTGGGAGCGGAAGGCCCTTCCATCGAGAGTTTTGTTGACGGATTGCTCCAAAACTCAGACTCAGATAAATACAGACTTGGGTTGAGGCACCAACCGGGGGATGGTGTGTGTCTGTGTGTGTTTACATGCTTGTGTGTGTGTGTGTGTGTGTGTGAGACGGTGTTTACAGTGTCTTTTGCCCATCTGTTTGGGTGACGCAGTGTCTCCAGCTCAGTTGAAGTGCTTTCTTTAGATTCCCCTCCAGCGCTTGTTACTGTTTGTGAGGAGAGAAAAACAGTACAGAACATACTGTAAAAAAAAAAAAAAAAAACTTTGGTCATAGATTCACACAGTGCCTTTGAAATCGTCCCTCTATTTCCACGCAGTTCCCAGGTGTCTGTCCAAGCCCGGTAAAGCTTTGGTTGAGAGCTGGAAGTTAAATGTTTTTTTCCCCGAAATTCCCCTTCATATCGGGACGCTGTTCTCCATAGCCACCGCCGAATACTCTGTCTCGGAGGCGTGCGAGGCGTCGATGAGCTTCGCCAGGCCCGTCTTGGTGGAGTACTTGAAGATGAAGGCCTTCATGAGGTCGTAGCGGTAGTTCCTGTTGATGAAGTTGTAGAGGATGGGGTTGACGCAGCAGTGGATGAGCGAGAAGCACTGGGTGAGGTGCAGCGTCACGTACAGAAAGTTCTCCAGCTTGCAGTTGAACGGCAGGACGTTGAGGAGCGAGAGCGTGTCCACCAGCAGGACGCCGTGGTAGGGCAGCCAGCACACCAGGAAGACCACGATGTAGGTCAGGATGATCTTCCGGCTGATGCGGCGCTCCTGGTCCGAGCTGGGAGGGATCGCGCCCGCCAAGAGGAGGTAGAAGACCGCGATGACCGGGAAGGGGATGGCGAAGCCCAGGACGATGAAGCTCAGCTGGATGCCCACCATCCACTCCCTGGGGCTGTCGGACGGGTAGATCGGCCGGCAGATGGTGCTGTCCGAGTGGGACGACTTGACCGCCTGGAGGAAGTAGGTGTCGGGGACGGACGCCGCCAGCGCCAGCAGCCACACCAGGACGCAGACGGCCCGTCGGATAACCTTCTTCCTGCGGCTGTTGGAGGCGTCGTCGAACAGCGCCACGGACAAGTAGCGGTCCACGCTCATGCAGGTGAGGAAGAAGATGCTGCTGAAGAGGTTGACGCTGAAGACCAGGTGGGTGATCTTGCAGACGGCCTCGCCGAACGGCCAGTGGCCCCGCTGAAGGAGGGAGCTGACCCAGATGGGCAGCGTGGCCACGACGCACAGATCGGCCACGGCCAGGTTGAGGATGTACAGGTGGGTTTCGTAGCGGTTTCTCTCGGAGCGCACGTTGACCCAGACCACCAGGGCGTTGGCGGCGAGGCCCACCAGGAAGATGAAGATGTAGAGGACGGAGAGCGTGTAGAGGAAGGCGCTGTGGCTGAAGCCGCCCGTGCAAAGGAGGGTTTCCACGTGGGAGACGTTGTCGTAGTGCTCGGCCGCCGTGAAGTTTAACTCCTCCCACATCTCCATCAGCTCCGTCAGGTCGTTGGCGCTCAGACTCATCGCGAACTCCGCTGGCAGAAGGTTGACTCAAAGGAGGCTGTCAGGTGAGATCGCCTTTCAATCTGCAAGACAGGAACAAAACAGGTTAGTGCTTCATTCATAAAAATGTGAATTGTTGTTTATCTATGGACGCCATTTTTAAACATCTCTGTGGTGAGATGTTACGGGTTCAGACTGCCTGCGGCTTTGAATGTTTTCCCTCTTGTTCATCACACAGAAACATTTCCCATAGCTCCCAGGTTCCTCTCAGGCCATCAATAACATGCAGAATCTGGGTCGGCGTTGCCAAAAAAAGATTAATTGAAGTCTAAACGGGACTTGTACTCATATGGGTTCAATTAAAACGAGTTGTACAGTATGTTATTATTACTTTATGAATGATAAGCTATTATTATAAGTTATGTCTAGTCCTATGTTTGCGCACTGTGATGAATAAGTTACTCTTTGACTTATTTTAAATGGGAGCTCTTACTCAAAAGCTTCTCTTCTCTTGTTTGACTTTTCTTCTGATAATTACACAAAAACAAATAATGAATCAAAATTACAGTTAGCTAACTTGCGCCATGAGAAACTGTGCTTCTTTGGCTCCGCCCATTGAGGTTTAACTCAACCAATGAGATTATTTCTGCCATTTATTTATTATTTCTGCAATCTGCCAGTTGTAATGTGTCTGACGAATCAGGCTGCTTGGATAAAACGACCCATTGTATCGTCAAAAGCGTGAAATTAGCCTCAGTGCAAGTCAAGTTAAAAACACAGGAAACAGCAGATATTGCCATAAAATGACAACAACTCACAGTCTTACATTTAATTGCCTTGACCTCCCCAGTCCGTGTCACCTCACACACACACACACACACACACACACACACACACACACACACACACAGACTCCTTTCTATTCTGGTGCTGTTTGAAGTAGCCATCATCTTTACGGGCGAAAACCTGACCTAACATTACGAGGACCACACAGCTACATCCTTGTGTACATAATGGGAGCGTTGTGATGCTTTCTAGACTGACCAGGTCTCGGCCTGGAGGCGGTGTGGTGACAAACAGAGTGTCTGTGTGTGTGTGTGTGTGTGTGTGTGTGTGTGACAGAGACAGACAGACAGAGAGGGACAGAGAGAGAGAGACTATGCCTGTGTGTGTGTGCATCTGTGTGTGTGCAGCTGTGCGTTTGTCTAGGGACGGATGTGTGTGTGTGTGTGTGTGTGTGTGTGGGGTCGCCGGTTATAGGAGGTGAAAAGTCCGTCTTGTCACCAGAAATAGCTTCTCGACATCGTTACCACTTCGCTTTGAACTGACAGCCTCAGACTGAAGGAGGGGGAGGATGGAGATGAATGGGTGGATTTGCCAGTATAACATTTTCACTATATGCCTCCATAAAAAAACGCAATAATACTACCACAAAAACCATAACATAAAAAAGTAAGCATATAAATCTGTTTGCTCAGTCTCATATTCGAAGCGTACAAGGATTCAAACCGAATGTGCGATGGAAAACATGCGGTGAAGTGATGTTACTAATCAATTTTTCAGCTAATAAGAATTGATTGAGTGAACATGAAGTTGATCATAATGATTTAATTATAAGTTTCAAGTTTTGGCCCACTGGGTAATTGTTACCACATTTAAAAAAAAAAAAAACTGACAGGCACAACAAACAGAGTCAGTCACCGATGTGAGGTGGCATTGACTCATAAATATCATCATAATACAGTTTACTGGAAGTTTTTGACCAAAATATCCACACCAGGAAGATTTTACCACTCCGTGTCTAACTGGGAGTGGAATATAAAGCAGATACACAATTCTTAGGCGATGTAGATGTGCAATAAACACCAAAGTGTGCTACCGCGTCCCAAATGTTTTCAGATATTTCCTGGCAACAAGATGTTCCTGGCAACAAGCTTAACTCAACAACGCTGAGGCAACTCCCATGGCATTATTCAGAGTTGCCCAAGAAGTTGCCCTGTTGTTGTCCCTTCCTTTAGTAATACTTTAACCCTTTAAAAACCATTTCCAGTGATGTTTAGGCCAGTCTGTGACCACGCCTAGCCGTTCTGAATGCAAAAATGTCTTGTTCAGTATCTTGATATGTTCTCACATCAATTCATCTTCAAATTAAAGTGGTAATTGGTTTCTCATTTTTGATTTTGTCTCCCATCTTTGGTGCTAAGCGCTCATTGCTACTTTGTTTCTGCACTTCCCACAGATCACCTGTCAAGAAAAACAAAACTGTTGCTGCCTCGCCTTAGAAAAAATAATAACTTGATGAAGGCTTTCTGCTGAAACATGTTGGCCTTTATGTACCAATAAAGACATTTTTTTAAAAAACATCCATCAGCTTCCAAAGTAGCTGAATTTGTTCTGCCTTCCCACCAGAGGATTTTCCCCAAGAAAGACACAAACTGCAAATGGAGAAGCTTTCATGAACTGGGTACAGGTTGAATCACTGTTGTATGGCATCAATCAGAGATAGAGAGTAGCAAAACTGAGATTTAGTTATATGAAAATGTTGCGGATTATTACTTTAAGGCTTTAAGGCCCTTCTGTTTATGTGCACTTCTGTTTATGTGCACTTAAAATTAGCCAGATGTTTATTCTGCTAACAAAATTAGCTAGATAGCCTTAAAAGCATTGAGGGGTAACGTGAGTAGACGGACAGCTGTAGTGAAGTAGTCCTAAATCACCAGCAGATGAAAAACAAAAAGCCTTGAGACCGCCACAAACTGAGGAGGGGGGGTGGGGGGGGGCATCCAAACAAAAGCCAGTGGGCGAGGTGGTGAGGTTTCTCTGTTTTACTGCCCTGAATCCTACAGTACCTTCCACTGGGATAAAGGCGGAAAGGACATAAAATTGGGGAATCACAGGACAGACCAGAACAAACCAGAAAGGACCAGACCAGACCAGAAGACACGGAAGCTAACAATAGGTCCTTATGGAGATTTCTTACTAGCAAAGAAAAAACAAAAACAAAAAATCCCTATCTAAAAGTGTAAAAACATACTGTATATCTCCAATCAAAGGGAAAAACCCCAAGGCACTCCATCTGCTGGTCCAAAAGTAATTAACCCCTTAACAAAAAAAAACATGTGGAAACCCATGTGAATTCAAAGCACATGTGCACTTTGGACACATGTTGATTTTCACATGTGAACACATTTTTTTTCACATTGTATTCTGACATCACTTGTGACAGATTTTACTTCAGATGTGAAAGTTTCAATTCATACAGTAGTTTTTTTTTTCCCCCTCCCATGTGAACATTGTTTTCACATTTTCACCTGTCAGTCATTATGCGTTACGATATTTGTTTCACATGTGAAAACTGTATTTCACATGCAGAGACAATTCACAGGTGAAAATGTCATTTCCTCATTGGAAATGGGGAATTTCACATGTTCACATATGAAAACCAACATGTGTCCAAAAAACACATGTGCTTTGCATTCACATGTGGGTTTTCTGAAAGGATTATTAAAGTGGTTTCATCATTAAAAACATGTGTCATGAAAGGGTCAGAAATCTCCAGTAGGATTTATTGTTACTTAATTACATTTTAAATATATATCTGCTTCCAGTAAGCACATAGCATGACAGCATATATTACCCAAAACAGAGGCTTTATTCCCTGTATGGAGAACTTAGCACAGTCCCTCTTCTTCTTGATCTGTGGGTCCAGGAAGCAGAAAGACAATAGGCAGAGAGGCTGCTGGGTAATTGGGAGACCTCAGCTCCAGGTGCCATAAAAAATGCAGAGGACCTATTAGGGATCCCTGAGTCACTCCTTAACGTCTGGTGTTTACACTGCTCACAAGCAGCCGCCCTCTTTACCATGACACTCATTTATATATATTTTGATAATCATTATAATTCCAAGCTCACAATGTAAGAAAATGATTACTGATATTCATTGGTCAGTTTTCCAAAAATCCAGGTGACTGCATCCTTAGAAATGTCACTTTTTTGGAAGAAAAAGGTAGAAGAAAGCAGTCGATCTTCATTAAGTTCCACACAGAAATGCCAGGTGTCATTTTGAAAAACTAGAGGACAGTTTAGTTTTTTCACAGGGTGGAAATCTTTATTTTTTTTTGGGACAGAAACTCTTCAAATGTCAGCTTTCGGCCTAACTTTTCTTCTTTTCTTTCACTGTAGCTTTGTCCTTCCCTTTGTCATCCTGTTTTTTCCCCTATTCTCTATACATTATCATTTCTTTACATCTCTCTCTCTCTGCCTCTCTGCCTTGCTCTCTCTCTCTCTCTCTCTCTCTCTCTCTCTCTCTCTTTCTCTCTCTCTCTCTCTCTCTCCCATTCATTACAGACCCAGTAACACCAGTGACTCCACCCCCTCCTCCAAATTTCACTGTAGAAACACTCACTTAGATCTGCATTGTTTTCTTACTGGGAGCCAAGCGTCTCTCTCTCTCTCTCTCTCTCTCTTTCTCTCTCTCTGTAATCTGTTTCTCTCTCTCTATGCCGCCCCTCTCTCCAAGTCTCTCTCTGTCTTCCCCTCTCTTTAAGTATCTCTCTCTCTCTCTGTAATCTCTGTCTCTCTCTCTCTATGCCGCCCCTCTCTCCAAGTCTCTCTGTCTCCCCCTCTCTTTAAGTATCTCTATCTCTCTCTTTCTCTCTCTCTCTGTCTCCCCCTCTCTTTACGCATCTCCCTCTCTCTCTCTCTCTCTCTCTCTCTCCCTGTAATCTCTGTCTCCCTCTATGCCTCCCTCTCTCCAAGTCTCTCTCTCTCTCCCCCTCTCTTTAAGTATCTCTCTCTCTCCGTCTCCCCCTCTCTTTACCTATCTCTCTCTCTCTCTCTCTCTCTCTCTCTCTCTCTCTGTCTCCCCCTCTCTTTACATATCTCCCTCTCCGTAATCACTGTCTCCCTCTATGCCTCCCTCCCTCCAAGTCTCTCTCTCTCTCTCCCTCTCTTTTTCTAAGTCTCTCTCCCTCTCATTGTCCCCCCCTCTCTTCAAGTCTCTCTCTCTCTCTCTCTCTCTCTCTCTCTCTCTCTGTCATATCAGTTGATGTTTTTTTCAGTAAGCAGTTTAATACATCATCTTGTCTGTAGATCCAACAGTGAAATAATTGCACTAAATAATAAAACAACGATGCAATAGATCTCACAGCAGGTCGATAGTAGCTACCAGTATCTGCAAAATTCAACTTTCACTCCCTCAGATCACTTACAAAAAAAGAACTGTAGTAATCCTATAATAAACTTCAGATGGATACTATACAAATAAATCCATAAATCGTAATCATAGGCTACTATAGGAATATTACAGGAATAGTATCATATTACCATACCATAAGGACTCGTTATTGCGTACCATAGACATAGCCTACTAAGTCACTATAAGAATATTATTGGAATATTAGCCTATAGGAATGCCATAGGAAATATAAATAGCATGAAGTACCATAAGGTCACTATAAACTCGTTATTGAGCCCGTGAGACTCTATGGGAATTTTATAGTGATTTTCTTTAGGAAAAAAACACTTTAATGCTTTTATTTAACGACTTATCCGACAATCCTGCTACAATTAGTGGGAATCTTTAGGTTTAGGTTAATAAGGTCCGTATCTCTCTATCCTTAGTTTACATACAGTGTAATCTGAGTTCCCATTCAATGTAAACGTGTTTGGCAGATAAGACGCACTGGTGATCCGCGCCACCAACTGCGAAATTCAACAGAAGAACTCTGACCGAGAGGCTCCTGAACGCCGCACCAAGATAATCTCAGTGCTGCAATGATGCACACTAGCAAATAACCCATCATAATATAACTGAAATAGCAGAAAATAGACTGTTTCACTCCCATTCGCTCCCACTCTTACTTCAGACTTTGCTTCAGTCGCAGTAGCCCCGTGTTTCGTATGGAGAGAAAGAGTCGCCGAACTCTGTTTGAAAAAAGAGCAGTTTCAGGTTCCCTTGTTACTGACAAACAGACACATAAGATAAAACGTAACTTAAGACCTCATACGAATCATTAGTATCCACTCTTCAATTCGGCGTACATCCAATACACATTATAAGCACTTATTTAAATAAAATATCAACTTTTAGAATCGGCTAGCCTGTCATTCCCACTATTTTCTTCCACCTAATTATGCACCGTGGAGGGCAGGAGCGCGCAGTGTGAACCCAGTGTAAAAGTTGAGATTGTGTTTAAATAAAATGCTGCTTGGTGGATCTCTTGCATGCCGAAATAACCAGAAGACCCTACAGATTCGTGTAAAGTCTTAAGTCAGTTTCTAGGAGGTGTGTATGTTTGCCTATGAGCAAAAAACATTAAATTGACAGATTTTTAACGGAGCTTGGCTACATCTCTTTCCATTACGAGAGCGAACGGAACGGGGCTACTTGGCGACACATGCAAGCTGATATTAAGCATATGGAGTAGGCTACTGCATTACTTTTACGGAATGAAAAGACTTACTGGCAAAAAAAAGAGACTTTATCCTGCGTTTTATTCCTCTGCTCCGCAAAAACACAAAGTCTCCCGGAGAAGAACTGGCTGTAAGTCCCGTTTATCCCAGAGTGAGTGGAGAGAGAAAGAAGGAGAGAGAGGGAGAGGGAGGCTGTGCTGCTCTGACTGCTGTGAGGCTTGAGTCCCGCTGCACTTGCTGTTATAGGAGGAGAGAGAAACGCCTACCGAGGCAGCTCTGAAAAGTGATTTATTGTGGTTTCTGCTTTTGGACAATGGCTGCTTAAGGATGTGCGAAACATCGGATTTCCATTCCCCCGGACAATATGCATGCAGACAATAGTCTCAATGATGTTTGACGTCCAATTCCACCGATGGATGTGCGTAAAATGGACTGGACACATAACGAAAGCTTTGTTGCTGTTTAGTGATGCGGCCTGCAGATCCAGGTCTGGGCTTTTATAAAGCTATTTATAGGAACATTTAGTTTGGAGAAGAGCAAAACAGGCCTGAGAAATTTATGTTAGGTTTTGCTTTTTGTTCTTAACCAAATATAAACATAAAGAAGCCTCTTTATTATCATTATAAAAGATACATTTTGGAGTGAAACGTGCGCACAGGCTAATAAATCTTATACTAGCCTACCTGTAGCCTCCATCAAATTAGCCTACATTTTACACTGATGGTTTTTGAAAATTTTAACGTAAAACTGAAGACACGTTGCTAGTATTAAGGTTTTTTTGTTTTTTTTTGGTTGTATTTTTAGCACACAATTGCACCTTACTTAGGTCAAGCTTATTGGACCTAATGATAACTGTTTGCCCCCCAAAAAGCGCTTACTTTTATTATACTGTATTTTATAAAGCTTTGGCAGCATTGTTAATTTTGACATTCATGCCAATAAAGCATAGGCAAGATTTAGGAAAAATTCCCATTCATTGACTATAAGTGCAAATAGCTGAATGCGTTAAAATAAGAGATACATGTAAATGGGTGTATAGGCTTAATAGCCAAAAGTGTCAGTTGTTTGGATCAATCTGAACTGTAACATTAGAAAGTGGGATGAGTTTCCGCCAAAATAATTTTAGCTCTGTGATAATCTTTGCTCGACACTGTAACAAACATGACAGCAAATTATGGTTTTGGGGAAATAACATTATCATTATCCAGTGCGTCAGTGTTCTGTCTCCACGCAGTGACAGACTGAATTTATATTAGATCTATTTGAATCAGATATTCATCCGCCTCAGATGGTAAAAATAAGATTATCTCAAGCCTCCAATCTTCAGCTCCTCAATTTCTTCTTCTCCTTCAACAATGGAAAGTTTATTTCAGAAAGCGCCTCTGTAATTGCCTTTCACTACGCAGTTACTCTCAATGAAGAAAAGCCCGTCAGGCGAGCATGACGGATCATATGGCACTCATAATAACACAGCATTGTGTAGCAGGACCACCGGGGGAAAGGCCTGCACCGGGCCGCATCGGGCCGCCTTTTGCGCATAATGATGCGCTTTGTGCGCACAGGTTGATTTTTTTTTTTCCTACCGCAAATAAAGCCGCGGGATAATGCTGCAATTTCCTCAACTATTGCATAACATGCTGACATGAGGATGATTATTAAAATGGAGATGACAGGCCGCAGCGCCCACAGTAGTTCCACTCTAAAAAGCCCTGGCATAAATCCTGGCTCACAAGTCGCAGTGCGCAGGCGCGGCGTGCCGTTGCCAGACGCTCCGCTGCACACACACAGCAGAGGCGAAGAAGCCAAAACACTGGAAACGACGGGAGGAGTAAAGTTTCCGTCAAGCCTTCACACGGAGCGAGCGCGTTAAGAAATACCTGATGTCACCGCAGATGCTTTATTCAAACGATGAGTCATGCGCACATGCGGCAGCGCTGCTTTTGGATTACAGGCGAAATGCAATGCTGAAGTTTTGATGTTTTCTCATTTTCTCCCATCAGTATTGTAGAATATTGTGAGCCGCGCGCGACTGATGCGCCACAGGAGGCTGCAGCAGCATCACCGGCCTGGTGTGATATTCCCTCTGGACACTCCGGCTGCTCCTCCAGGCAGAAATGTCTCACAGGTAAACATTGATTTGCACAGATCAGGTGTGTGTCCGCATGGAAATCAACACGAAGTTCCTCCTCAGCTGCTGAAATAAAAGCCTCACTGCATGTCTTCCAAAGGGTCTGAACTCTCTATGTGGTTTTTCTCTTGCAAATTATCAACATATTATAACCTTTTCTTGTGAATATTTTCTGGAATATCTTGTTAGTTTAAAGGAGGAAGGCAACAAAATGTGAGCTTCTGTGTCTCAATAGTAATCCAAATCCAACAGAGAGAGAGGAAGTCCACATTGTGTTGCTGTTCCCATAACAACAGACAGGCATGGCTTTATAACCGGCTTCATGGGAAAGCATTTAGATCCAGCAGAGAACACATATATATATATATATATATTCAAATATTCCTCTCCTCTGCTTTACTGTTGACTTTACTGCCTGAATTCACACAGGAGTTGAATTCTGTCTGAATTTATGAATCTGAGTTTCATACAGCCAACTGTCTGTTTTCTGTTTTCTGTCTCTTTGCTCAGTGTGAGGCCCAGCTGGTCCTCAACTGTGTGTGTCAGTATGAGGGTTGGAGTGAATTCATGAATTAACTCATCGGAATTTGAAAAAACCTACAGGAAACAGAACTGGAACTGAGTTGGAATTTCAGGAAGTTTAATTTAGTTCAACGAAATTCTGTGAAATTCCATGTTTTGTTGTTTTTTCTCACCACATAGGAGATTCCACATAGTGTTATATATTATCAATACTGAATATCATAACATGTTAAAGGTTCCTTTCAGCTGGTATTTGATGCAGAACATGTAATGGTGATCCGTACATTATGACTGAATGTTTTTGATTTAGGCTATAATGTTTAGCGAGTCGAGACAAACTCTCTCAGAAGTGGAATTTCATGGAATTTAATGGGATTCAATTCTGTTTCCTGTCATTCCAGTTCAATTCACATTCTGTTTCCTTACAGCTGGGAGACTTTCACACTCACACTGACACTGCAGGAGCTGAACTGGAGTTTACCATGCAGTCTCAGTTCAGTACATGAATGGAGCCAACTGGTTTTCTAAGACAAATTAAAGACAAATTACTGTGCATTTATTGTACTTGGCCATTTAATTGATTGCGATTCTGATTTGGATATTAAGTAAGGATCAACCGATATGTTTTTTTTAAGGCTGATACTGATATTTTGTGCTGATATTCAGTATTTTAAAAGGAAAACTCCACCCTAAAACTCTTTAACACTGAAAAAAAACAGCTATTTGTAATGTAGGCTACCTTACATTTCGGGGTCCCTTTTTTTATTTGGATTGTTTTTCTTCTTCCAGCAGCTCCAATGGAGTTTGATATGAGAAAATGTTTCAGGATGTAAAACATCAGCGGTAAACGTCAGGTTTTGGTGTCAGTCCCTCAGAATCAAAGAGCGAGGGCTTCTTTCTAGAGCCGCCATTTTGCACCGAGAGACGTTCAACAATCATACAGGGAGAAATCCATCGTAGAAGAGGAGAGAGACCAGTTTCTCCACCCACAGGAGCAGGAGAGAGACCAGAATGCAATGCAGCAGAGAGACAGGTTGGGTTTTGGGTTAAAAAATCATATACAATACATCACCAATAGCTGTTTTTAACAGTGTTAAGAGTTTTAGGGGGGATTGTTTTCTTTAATCACCAACTAAAACGCCCATGGGTTTTATCTTGGTGACATTTCTGACAACATATTAACAGCTTGCAGAGTTTCTCAGCACATGCTACTGACACGTATGGCTCACTGGCACCTGTTCATATTACCCAGCAGCCTTCGTTTCCTGTCAGGTGCAGCCGTTGTGATTCGTTGACGTTGCGTTTCTTTGGGTTTCAGCGGTCGCCTCGCAGGATTCTTTGACTCGGGACTTTGTTGCCGGGCGCCAGTCGGGTATCTGGTTAAATCCCACACACGCCCTCCTCCTTTTTTGTTGTAAATGTCGTCCCTCTCAGCCTCCTCACTGCTCCGCCCCCTTAACCCCCACTACCCCCCCCCCCTCCCTTTGATTCAGCCCCCAGCCTCTGAACAAACTGCTCCAGGGAGGCGATGGAAATTCGCCTGGAGGGTTTCTGTAAGAGACTCATCAGAATATGAAAGGAGAAGAGTTTACCGCTCCTGCATCAACTCCTGTTGAGTTTTCTGTGACTTCATGATAAGCTGAACAGGATATTGCTGTTATCGCGCAGGGGAAAACCTCCCAGCTCTAGTTTTAGTTTTGAAGTTTTTAGTGGAATTGAAGGATTACCTGGGCCTCTAGACCAGTGATTCTCAACCTTTTTCATATCATGGACCCCTAATTTAGTCCACATTAGGGCCACGGACCTCCATTTGATTCGATTTTTTCTCTCTGACCCAAATCTGAGAATATTTTTGTTGTTAGATACAACTTTGTCCAGAATTCCATGACTATCTGTATTGTAGGCAGATTGTAGTAGAGGAAAAGTATAGTTGCTTATAATGTTGACAATTTAAGAATTTAAGTTTACTCCATGTTTTTTCTCATTATTTTCTATTGGTTGTAATTATGGGCTGTCAGAGTTACATTTTCGAATGTCACCACTATTGCAAAGTTAATATACCCATCTACATCAAACTTCAGCAATATATTAAGACTTCTTTTAGAGCTGCATTATATGAATACATTATTTTGGATTAAATTGTCAACTGGAACCTTCAAATTCCAAGGTCACAATGTGACTCCAGGATGAGATAAATGTAGAGCAACATGGAAGCTCCACTTCCATTTCTGAGTTTGATCGTTTAGGAGAGAGAGAAGAGCAGGTCCTGTTTTTAACAGCATTTAAATAGAGAAAACACACAAACAATTGATAGTCTAGTTATGAGTAAAGGCATCAGCGAGTCTACGCAGCAAGCTACGCTTCTTCTTCTTCTTCTTCTTCTTCTTCTCCAAAAGCTCATTGATGTCCCTCTCCAGAACAGTGATCTTATCCAGCATGAAGCTTTTTCTCTTTGCCCACTCTCGCTCTTTCTCCTCCTGCGTCTGCTTGTTGTCAATTTTGGCCTTGAGGAGACCAGTCTTCTCCTCCTGCCGCTGGAGGAGGTGGCTCTCCTGGGCCTGGACTTGGGCCTGTTCATGGGCATGGACCTGGGCCTGGATCTGGACCTGGACCTGTGCCTTTTTGTGGGCCTGTTCCTGGGCCTGTTTCTGGGCTTGGGCCTGTTCCTGGGCCTGTTCCTGGTCCCGGGCCTTTTCCTGGGCCTGTTCCTGGGCCTGTTTCTGGGCTTGGGCCGGGGCCTTTTCCTGAGCCTGTTCCTTGGCCTGGATTTGGGCCTGTTCCTGGGCCTTTTCCTGGGCCTGTTCATGGGCATGGACCTGGACCTGTGCCTTTTTGTGGGCCTGTTTCTGGGCTTGGGCCTGTTCCTGGTCCTGGGCCTTTTCCATAACACTTCAGTCATCTACATTTATTGAAGCATCTACATAGCAACAAACATAAGGGACATATAGGCTACATCAGTGATTCTCAACCTTTTTCATATAAAGGACCCTAATTTAGTCCACATTAGAGCCACAGACCCCCATTTGATTATATTTTTTCTCTCTGACCCAAATCTGAGAATATTTTTATTGTTAGATATGATTTTGTCCAGAAGCCCTTGACTATCTGTATTGTAGGTAGAGATATAACAGAGAAACTATGACAGAAACAGTCATTCTTCTACATTCTCTAATTGTGTTAACTTCTTGTAAATGAAATAATGGTGAAGTTTAAAAATTCATTAATTTGCTGTGGACCCAGTGGAACCCACTCCAGGACCCCTGGTGGTCCCTGGACCCCACGTTGAGAACCACTGTTCTAGACTAATATATCTGCCTTTTACTAAAAGTCAGATCTGGTCCAGTCAGCGTGGGTTCACCTCTGATATGATGGACATGATGCCCTCTGATTGATTATATATTTATTATATAACTGATCAACACTACACTGGTTATCTATGGGAAGATAACCAGTATTCCACTCAAGTGAATATGAATATGTTTATTATTATTATTAACTGGGCTTCAGTGGAGAGTTTTAGTGTCCCATGATGGTCTAAATGCTGTTTCAGAGGCTTTTCCACCCTGATGAGAAGAAAATTCTGGAGGAAAATACTGAATCCATGTGATTTGGGGGATTTTTTTTGCATGAAAATGGTCAAATTCAAAGAAATTTCAAATGGGTACAAAATATCAGCTATCGGCTATCATGTCGGCCTTCAAAAACCCATAATGGGTCAAACCCTATCCATGACCCTTGACCTAATAAAACTCTTTCAATTGTATATCTGAGAATAAGGCTGTTTTTCCTTAAAGCAGCAACATGTTTGAGAGAATCAGAGCAATTTTATTCCCCAACTACTTATAGATGTACAGGAATTTCTTCATTCTTTGGTCACAGTGGGGAAAAAGTTTCAGAAGTCACCAGTCTCTGCTTCCCGAGTCATGTGACCGTCCAATCGATACCGAGCAGACTGTCTCTGCTTCGCCCTGCATGGGAAATCAACGGTTTTTACGCCTCCCTGCTAATTGTCACCTGTAAAGCGCCGGGCGGTGCTGCCTCTGCAGGTGTGTTAGTCAGCTGGTGTGAAGACTGTTTGAAGGTTCGGACAGTCAGACCACCTGCCTGTCGCTGCATGACAAAGACACCGCTGACTGTCCTGCTTCAACCTATCAGCGTTTCTGTTTAACCTTTATTTAATCCAGACAGGGGAAGGTTGTATGTAACGGCAACAAACCGGAAAAGAGGAAATGGAGGTGCTTTTCCACAAGGCAACACAACCGATCACGTGACATTTTAGAGTCTAGACCAATAGCAGACTACCAAGCCTGTTCACACTGCTGAGCCAACGCAGCGCTTCGTTTTTTTTTTTCTGCAAACATGTCTTTTTTTCCACATGAACCTGACGAAATTCATTTCTGCAGCAAATATATCATATCCTGTACTCATTCACTTTCTCTGTCTAGATTTTTTTGGATTCAAACTGGCAACCTTGCAGTCACAAGCCTGCTTCTGGAAACATTCAGCTACCAACAGCCCTTTAACACGCTTGGAAGAAAGACTATGCCAGTGTTCCTATAGGGTATGATAATATTAACAAAGTGAGATGTAAAAGTGGAAGGAGAATGGAAAGTCAAGGAAACCAACATTTACAAATAAATAGGTTAGGTTGTTTGTTGTATGTTTGTCTGCATCTTTTCTCTTTGTCATGATGCTGTTTTCTTGGTCAGGTCTCTTTGGAAAGAGAGATTCTTGCTCTCATTGGTCCTACCTGGATAAATAAAGGTTGAGCAGCACAACTAAACTAAACTGAAATGGAATGAAGTAAACATTACAACATGCTTTTCTTAATCATCTTTACCTCCGCTAGCAAAGTTGGAAGAGGTTTTGTTTTCTCCCGTCTGTTTGTCTGTTTGTTAGAAAAGAAATCTTGAAAAGTTATGAACGGATTTGGCTCAAATTTGGCGGACAGATCGCTCTTGGCCCAAAGATCAGTTGATTCGATTTTGGTGATGATCCGGATCTGGGATTTCTGCCAAAACTATTATGCAGCGTTCATGTGCCGGTGGGAAAGTTTGACTTCCGAGACTTTCCTAGTCAGCGTTGCTTTCACATGCCATTTTGCTAGAAAATCAAACCCTGAAGACAAATGATAAACAAAGATAAACCGTTACAGAGGCTGCAGCTTTGCAAGGTGGAGAATTATTCAGCGTTGGTGAAGGTTTGCGCCCCACAGAATGATTTGTAGTTGAACGTGTCTTATCTGCCCCCTCCCCTCCTCAGCTCCTACGCCAGGATGTGGGCAACGGCTCACGGCGCTCTGCAGGACCTTCTGCTGGACGAGTTCCCCCCCGTGGCTCCCGGACCGCAGAGAGACCGCCTGCAGGTCTTCCAGGGCCTGGCCGCCTTCTACCTCAAGTACCTGCAGATCTTCCGCAGCCTGGAGGCCGCGTACGACCAGCTGGTCCACCCGCAGAAGAGGCGCGCGGCGCGGCACGTGCTGGACGGGGTGATGGGCCGGCTGCTGGAGCTGAGGAACCAGATGGTGGAGCTGGAGTTCTCCGAGTTTCACTACTTTGACGACGTGCTGCTGGACCTGAAGATGACTCCTGTGAGTATACAGTTATAATTACATAGTGTATGATAATAACTATAACGCACTTTCCATTAGAATGTCCAAAACACATGAAAAATATGCTTCCCAAAATTTGAAAGTGCATTTCTTAATTTCCCTATTCCCTCCCAAACCCACTCAAACTCCCAGTGGTTCTTTATGAGGAGAAAACAATGATATTTGCTTCATTGTGTTATAATCTCAGGGATGATAATTAGTGAAATTGTCTAGGATGCATTGTATATGAGTATTGTCCATTTTTAAAATAGAGTTTTTATAATTAGGAATTCCTATATTTTAATTTTTATTTTGTATTCATATATTGCCTATAATTTTATCTATATTGTACCTTACTTTATCCTGTACTATTGTAATATGCTTTGGCAACAATTGATTCCTGTCAATAAAGCTTTTTCTGAATCTGAATCTGAATCTAAAGCTTTTGAACACCTGCATGTTCCAAAGACAGGTGTGAAGGAGCGGACTCAAATTCGGCACTTGAAAGGAAAAAGCTCCAGCACTCTGTCCACTTCACTTGCAAAACAATTAAATTCATTTTATTAGGAGCAACGTTTCGGTACAAAGACTTTCCTCAGGTTTTCTGTTAGCTTTTTCTTTTCAAAGGTGTATGATATTGCAGTTGAGTTCTGTAAATTCCAAACAAAAACACCCTTCACTTTTACTCATATTACTAGTACTAGTATTGTTTGAGAATGGGAATGAGTATAGTTGCTGTGTAATCATCTAGTTTTCTGAAGTCTACGTCTTGTGCAGTCTTTGTGAGAGATGGATAACACTTCAATCAATCCACTCAATTCAAAATGTAAACTGAAACTGTTTCCAGGGTTTGAAATTAGAAGAAGATCCATCGCATTTGATTGAAACTGTGCTGACTCCAACCCTGGAAAGAGGGAAGTAATGATTTTGTGTGTATTTCTCGTTGCAGGAGGACCTTGAGATTCCCATCCCACGCTATTTTGTGAGAGAGAAGATGCAAGTGCTGAAAGACAGAGAGAGGATGCTCGCTCACATCCTGGCTAAAGGCGGACTCATTGAGCAAGAGCCGGTTAGAGAGATTACACTTTAACATGCTCCCTTTTATTACGAAGTAAAATAAATGTACATTAGTTTGTCCAGATTCTTGCAGGGAGATATACTGACAATTTATAGTATGTTTTGCTTCATAGTACATCCACAGCACACTGCACATCCAGTCCACACCTCACTTTTCTGTTATTATATTATAATTACAGTCAAATACATTTTAACTGTTCGTTTAGCAGCTTTCCCCTTTTAGTTGATTTGTCAGTAATTAGGTTTTCAGCACATTTCCAGTATCTAATATATTCTAGTATCAGTGTTGATGAACATGCATTAGTCTGATAATTGCAGGAGGACACTGCTATGCAAGAAGCAATTTTAGGTTACGTTTTTTTTACATCCATATACACTATCATTGTCAAATTAATTGTGTTAGTTTGGTATAATGACTGTAAACAAATGAGAGCATGGTCAAGATGATTGGCAGCCTCTATTTAACAGCTTTAAATAGAAGATTTATTGGATATTAGTGCAAAAGTTCAAGATAGCTCTAGTTCGTTCTACTTGTTCACGCTAATTTCTTATTCCAATTAAACATGATTAAATCAGCAGTCAATTTGCATACTCTTACATACAGTTTTAAATAGTTAATTCAAGTTCTTGCCACGAGAAAAGAATTGCCACAAGGCTACATGTATTTCAGTATATATACTATATGTAATGAGCATTTTCTCTGTCCTCAGGCGCTGTCCGTCCAAACGATGTGTGTGGAGGAGGCGGTGCGGGTCCTGCAGGTGTGTGAGCGGGCGCGGCAGGGACGCCTCAGGGCCCAGTTCATGAAGGAGATCCGGCAGGCGGAGCGGGACGGCCTGGGCAAGAGCCGAACCCCCAGCACCCTGAGCCCCGACCGGGCCGCCACCCGCATCCAGAAGGTAGCGGGTTCCATGATGGATTATAATTGAATTTAGGTTGTGTCAGATCAGAACCAATATGGAGGCAGTGGGAGGCTTATGGTTAAAGAGACGAGATTGTGATTTTAAGGTTATGAGTTCAAATTCTCCACAGAGTGACACAGCGCTGAGCCACTTAGTAACAACACATTATATTGAAAAATCCCAAATCCAACATCCTCAAACCCAGTCACAAAAACAGGTCTGGAAAAGTATTTTGAAATGGGAAAATGTGCAGGAATGTATGAGTAAGGCCTTCAAGAATTCAATATTTATGTATTATCATCCAAGTTTAGATGATTCACCCGATTCCTAACTCATAATGAATCTGACGAACAGCTAGACTCATGTTACGGTTTGACAGATATGGGTTTTTAAAGGCCGGTACCGATGCCCATATTTTCAGACTGAAGTTGCTGATAGGTGATATTTTTTGCCAATATTAAATATCTTTAAGTTTGATCATTTTCCTGCCAAAAATTGCAAATCAGTGTTTTCCCCAGAATTGTATTCTTGTCAGGGTGGAAGCATTTAGACCATCATGGGACACTAAAATTCTCCAGACAAAAATACAATTTCACTGCAGGTTTTCCAGCCTGTTTTTCTGTAGCTGTGGTCAGAAAGGAGCCTCCATCATGTCAAAAGTGGACGATATGACCGGCTGGACAACATGGCCGATATCTGCGTGATGTATCGGTGTAGTTCATACTGTTTTACCCACACCATCAGGATCTGGCCCGACTGTGAACCTACAAACTGGTTCACAGGTCGCTGCCACCATGAACCAGCTTATCGCCTGCCGCTGCCTCGCACCCACCTTTCTCCAGCGATAACAACCGTCATGCGATCCAAAAACCCAATCCATAAAACCATCTGCCAACCATCTTTCCTCGCTGAAAGCCGCGCGGCGACGGCCTCTGCTCGTCCGAGGCCCAACGACGAGAGAGCGGGTGGGTGGGCGGAAAGTGAGTCGGGATTTCAGGTGTCGGTTTTCATGACCTCGCTAATCTGATAATGCGATCGCTGGCACTTTGACGTGCGTACGGGGGGGATGGATGGGTTGTGGTTATGGACCGCATCCCTGTTGCATCTCTGTGTACCGACCTCAGGCGAGCAGAGATGGCACCGAGATAGCGCCGCCGACGCGAACATCGCGTGCTTTAAAGGGCTTAAACTGGTGTCGGGACACGCAGCAGAGAGCAGCCTTGGATTCGGTCCAGGATGCATAGCTTGAAGACAAATGTTGCTCCGTTATCTGCCTGTGTAATTCATCAATGGGCTTTTTCAATGTTTAGGTGGACTCTCCCAGCCTCTGTATCCATGTTAAAACCATGAATCCTGAACTTTTAGGGCTACTTTAATGGTTAGAGACGGTGATTTTGCTAGTTCAGTCTCAAATGGACCAGTTATTAGTGTCAGACGAAACGTCGTGCATGCACTTTACTTCAATGCAATACTGCCTGAAAAAGAAATCTAGCAATGAACTGTACAACTTTAATAGATTCATATGAAAATGTGTCGCTTGAGGAAAAAAATACAGGGAAAAACACACAAGCATGGTACATATTTGTCCCATGTTTCTAGATTCCCTTCCAAACAATATATCTTTTTGATTTTCAGCAAACCAAATCATCTATTCTGTATTTTTGTTAGTCTGCCATGTTGTTTTCCATGCCAACTTTCACACATCTGTCTGTCTCTGCTCAACAGACTATAAAATAGTAAGAATTCATAACTTTATATCACTAATTATCCTAAATGGAGACTGCTTGCATCACTAGTGAGTTAGCTGCACCTCGCTAGTACAGTTGATTTGTAAGGCCAGTGATGTAATGGCAATTTCAAAGGAGGATGACCTATGACCTCCAGTCGGTAAACATCATAAGGCTAACAAGGACCAATAGAAACAAAAATCAATTATATGTTCAGAAAAACACTGATTTATGCTTTTTTCCTTAATATACCTTCTTTATAGAAGTTGCATCAGTTTGATACTACTTACTATGATGAATACTTATGTACTTATGTACTTGTGAAACTATGATGAATACTTTATACTTTATTTATGTCTTGAAGATTTATATCAGTCTAAAAAAAGAGGGTAAACTGGGTTTAAGTGGGTGGACAACAAAGACAGACAATAAAAGAACAATGAATTAAATAAAGGTCAAATGAGCAATCTTTCTTAACCTCTCTCTCTCTCTCTCTCTCTCTCTCTCACACACACACACACACACACACACACACACACACACACTGTTGTGTTGTAGGTGTGGCGAGGCTACAGCCAGAGGAAGAAGACCAATAGAGAGCGTATTGAGGAAATGATATTTCTGGGCATGGTAAGGTAGTCTCATTCACTATGCTAGTGTGTGTGTGTGTGTGTGTGTGTGTGTGTGTGTGTGCAGTGTTGAAATAAAAGGTGGGTATACTGTAGTCACAATGATGCGAACATTGTTCTCTGACTCATAAGCACATAATAGCAGGTTCATCCAGTCAGAGCCAAATTCAGGTAGGAGACAATATTTGTTTCCCTGTTATCAGTGTCATGGTGACACTTCCTCAACACAGATTAATTTCCCAGGTGTGTGTGTGTGTGTGTGTGTGTGTGTGTGTGTGTGTGATAAATACATAATACACCCTCATTTTGCCCTGCCATTGGCTGCATATGAATAATGCAATGAATGTAACCAAACCGAGAAAACGCCAACTCTTACGAAACACACAGTACATGCATTCCACTGGAAGTGAGTGTGAGCAGTTTGTGGTGAAGGAGGGATTTTGTTTTTTCCTCTTACACCCAAACTCCCCCAGGAGCCTCATTTAGACAAATATTCTTCTTCTTCACATTTTACAAGAATCCAAAGCAGAGTCATGTCAAAGAATACGATTATATGAAACAATTAAAATGAAATACAGAGCATTTATACCTTGGATTTTCTGAGAAATTGGTTCAAGCTTCATAGAAAATTATTTTTACAAAATCTGTCGAGGGCCTGGCTAAACAGACACAACTATCATGTAATTTAATGTCGTAAGCAACATAGTAAGAAGAACCTTTTTTTATAAAGAGAGCACAAACCTCCGCCAACGCGGAACAATTCTCCGACTTGCTGTTACACCCAAACACTTCATTCCTATCACTTCAATTTTAAGTTAACTTTATGTCTTGACCCTGCAACCATGCCTCTAAGATTTGGAATCAAGTCTCTATCTCTGTTAGTTTAATAGTTTAATGGTTAAAAATCAATAATCATCTAATGGTGGAAATGGTGGAAATCCCAGATCTGGTTCACCACCAAAATCGAATCATTTGTTCCTTGGCCCAAAGCCGATCTGTCCACCAAACTTCATGGAAATCCGTCTGTAGAAATCCTGCTGACGGACAGACAAACAAACCAACCTAACAGCAGTGGTACAAATGGCTCTGGTTCATCTGGTCCTCTGGTTCATCTGGTTCCTCTGATTCCTCTGGTCCTCTGGTTCCTCTGATTCCTCTGGTCCTCTGGTTCCTCTGGTTCCTCTGATTCCTCTGGTTCTCTGGTTCCTCTGGACCTCTGATTCCTCTGATTCCTCTGGTCCTCTGGTTCCTCTGGTTCCTCTGGTCCTCTGGTTCCTCTGATTCCTCCGGTTCCTCTGATTCCTCTGGTCCTCTGGTTCCTCTGATTCCTCTGGTCCTCTGGTTCCTCTGATTCCTCTGATCCTCTGGTTCCTCTGGTTCCTCTGGTTCCTCTGGTTCCTCTGGTCCTCTGATTCCTCTGGTTCCTCTGGTTCCTCTGGTCCTTTGGTTTCTCTAATTCCTCTGATTCCTCTGATTCTTCTGATTCCTCTTGTTCCTCTGATTCTTCTGGTTTCTTCCTCTGATTCGTGTGGTTCCTCTAATTCCTCTGGTTCCTCTGATTCCTCTGGTTTCTTCCTCTGGTTCCTCTGGTCCCTCTAATTCTTCTGGTTCCTCTGGTTCCTCTGGTTTCTTCCTCTGATTCCACTGGTTCCTCTGATTCCTCTTTGCTCTGATTCCTCTGGTTCCTCTAATTCTGCCTCTAATTCTTCTGGTTCCTCTGGTTCCTCTGGTCCTTTGGTTTCTCTAATTCCTCTGATTCCTCTGATTCTTCTGATTCCTCTGGTTCATCTGATTCCTCTTGTTCCTCTGATTCTTCTGGTTTCTTCCTCTGATTCGTGTGGTTCCTCTAATTCCTCTGGTTCCTCTGATTCCTCTGGTTTCTTCCTCTGGTTCCTCTGGTTCCTCTGGTCCCTCTAATTCTTCTGGTTCCTCTGGTTCCTCTGGTTTCTTCCTCTGATTCCACTGGTTCCTCTGATTCCTCTTTGCTCTGATTCCTCTGGTTCCTCTAATTCTGCCTCTAATTCTTCTGGTTCCTCTGATTCCTCTGGTTCCTCTAATTCCGCCTCTAATTCTTCTGGTTCCTCTGGTTCCTCTGGTTCCTCTTTGCTCTAATTCCTCTGGTTCCCCAGTTACCGGCGGAGGCGTCCGGCCCCAGCGCGGCCCAGCTCCGGGCCCGGCAGGTGGAAACCGGTCGGCGGCTGGTCCAGGAGCAGAACGAGGCGGAGTACCAGAGGGCGCTGCTCAACATCAAGCAGTCGGTCCGGGCGGTGGAGGGTCCGGACATGAGGGAGACGCTGCAGGAACAGATCCGACAGTGGTTCATCGAATGCAGGTGAGGCCGCAGAACCGAGGCCCCTAATTGGCTCTGAGGTCTGCACAGTGTATCTTGTCCGGATATCTCGTTGCCTCAGGAAGCGAGTTAATTGATTGGTCATGTCGTTTGGCCTGGCCTCTGTTTTCCCATGAGTATGTCAGTCCAGATAAGAGGCGCTGCTGTTGGAAATTTTGGGAAATAAGCGTGATGTCTAAAAGGAGAATACTAGTGGGATTTAGAGTTTCAATCTGTTTACTATTGTCTAGGTCTAGTTTACATTTCCCCCAATCATTTTGCAATGCATGTCATATGTAAGTAGATTTTTTAATATTTACTTGTTTTTTGATGTTTTCAAAATCAGTGTTGGAGGTAAAGCGTTGTAAAGTAATGCGTTACTGTAATCACATTACTTTTTCCTGTAATGGAGTAAAGTAAGGCATTACTGTTCCAGTTTCAGTAATCACATTACATTACACATAACATTATAATCGTTTTAGGGTGTAACTCAAAAGTAAGTGTAGTGTAACTAATTACTTTTCTTGGGGAGTAAACTAATTTATTACTTTTAAGAAAAAACAATATGTATTTTTTTCCAATAACAAACTTCATGTCCTTTATCAATTAATTCTCTTTTTTCTTATTCGGCCCATTGATGGTTTCTGACCAGTCATGACCGATGTTCAATCACAAACAGGCTGGGTTTCTCTGCTTTGTTTCTTTATTTTGGTTTTTTAAATTGGTCTTAAATCCAATTACACGTAGCAGTCTTAAATAGTCTTAAATGTGGCTTTCTGAAACCTCTAGAAACCCTGAAGAGAGAAAGTCACAGTTCTTTGTGGGAGGGCCGGTCTGTGCAGCGGTCAGTTCAGGAAACCGCTGCAGCAGAAGTGGCCTTTTAGCAGCATTCCTGAGTGATTTATGGCTGGCTGAATGAAGGGTGTGTGTGTGTGTGTGTGTGTGTGTGTGTGTATGTGGTGGGGGGGTGTCACAGTGGTGGCAGGCAGGCCAGGAAAATAACCTTTTTGTCTACAGGCTGCAGTAGGCTAGCTGGTAAATCCCCAAACTGCCCTTTCACTTTCACTACAGCCAAATAATTCTTTTATAACAACATACAACCTCCAACTGATAGTTGGTTACTCATCAATAGTTTTGTCATGATTAGGTTTAGATAGATATATTGGTTTGCCAGGCACTCCTGACCGCAGCTACAGGAAAACAGTCTGGAAAACCTGCAGTGACATTTGATTTTTTCATTTAATTGTTTTATGATGTATTTTGTAAATTAATTCATCATTTAAAGGCAGTAATGTCTCCCAGAGTTTTCTCTACCATTGAATGTGAGTCTCCCTGCCTTAAAGAATTTCATCAGTCTTGGTTTCAGTGGAGAGTTTTAGTGTCCCGTGATATCTAAATGTTATTTCAGGGCTTTTCCACCTTGACAAGAAGAAAATTCTTGCAGAAACAGTGAAAAGTTGTTTTTTTTGCCAGTAAAATGGTCAAATTCAAAGATATTGAATAATGGCACAAATATTAGTTATCAGCAACTTCAGTCTTAAATCAATGGTATCATTTTTGCCCTTCAAAAACCCATAGTGGTCGAACCCTAGTCATGCTACTAACTTCAATATCTAAAATTCAATACCAAGAGTAATCATCAAGCAGTGTCTTTCCACATTGACCTGAACAGCTTTGGAGAAACTTTAATGTTGGTTGAGTGTCTTTGTCGTCTCGCTAAGCAAAATCGTTCCATATTTTGGCTCCTGGCACCAGTTTAAGTGAACTGGGATCCAGTTCAAGACGTGTTGAACTGTTTGAAACTGTTGAATGTTTTCTGCTATTAGTCTCCGAGCCTCGATCTATTACAGTCCTTCCTCTTCTTCTTCTTTTAACTATTCCAATCTGCATCTTTATGCTCTCAGGATGTATCAGAATTATAAGTTGGAGAACGCATTTCGTGAAAGTATTGAACGTTTGTAAAATTGAATATTGAAATCAGGCTTTTGTAGCAGCAGTACGTGGCTGGTAGAGCAGACTGACTTACCAGCCACAGCACAAAACCAGCAGCATGTGACTGATGGCCGGCGGGTCTGTCCCTCCCGGGTCGTAAGTCATGCAGACCGGGCGCCTGGGGAGAGGCGGGTCACCCATGGGGAGACAACAATGGCCCCGGCCCCCATGTCCAGCCCCCCTCCCGGCGTGTCGGCCCTGCCCTCCCCTCTGACCCCCCCCCGACGAGGCTATAAGCACCGTGACGGACAAGAGGTCGCGGCCCGGAGGGGTTTAAACCGCTCTGACGGAGCTTCCATCGTCCCGACGAGAATCCAAGTGTTCCGGACCGGAGGGGGGGAATCCGCAGATTAGGAGAGGGTTCAGACTCTTACAGGGTTTGGCCTGAAGACGATAATGAGAGCAGGAGTTTGGGGGGTTAGAGGTTGGGGGGGGGGTGTTGTTTCTCAGCAGCAAGATAAACACTTGTGGGTAGCCGCTAATTAGCAGACGTATCAGAGCTGCAGCGTTTTCTTAACTAATTATGAAGTCTTTCTACACTACCAGTCAACAGTCTGGACCCACCTGACTGAATTTTCTATGCTTTTCATTCTCTTAAAGCCATTTTGATCTAAAGGCTTCTGCTTAAAAGCTTGAAATGAGTTTCTTAGACAAATATAAATAGTGAAGTTGATCCTATGTATGAATTTCTTTCCAAAGCCTTTGCCTTTCCATCAAGGCAAAGGGCGGCTGCTTTAAAGAATCTAAAATATGAGATAGTTTTGATTTGTTTAACACTTTTTTGGTCGCTGCATAATTCCATTTGTGTAATTTCATAGTTTTGATGTCTTTACTATTATTCTAAAGTGTGGAAAATAGTAAAAATAAAGAAAAATGTGGTGTGTCCAGTGTATGTGACTTGTGCTTGAATGCTCAGCTCAGAATTAAATATATAAGAAGTAAATCTCACATCATTCACCTGAGATAATTGTGATAATTTTTTTCACCCAGCGTCAGCATGGAGGAAGAGACACAACAGTGGGAAGAAAACCAAACAGCCAACTTGTTTCTCTTTTAGGGAGACGCCTCAATTCAGTCAAAACTCAAAGGCACATACCGTAACGGAGACAATTTTGAGTTAAATGAATATGGTTTGCCTGTTTTAGACATCCGAAAGATGGAGAAAATGAACCTGCAGTGGTGCCATTTCATTAGAACCACATAGCATGGCAGTTAGAGTATTATACCAAACACTGTGCTCAGCATTTGATGTCTGTGCAGGGAATCCAGTCTGTAAAGGGATCGTCATTTTGTCAACCAAGGACTAAAAGTTCCTCTCTAGCCTTTAAAAAGTACCATAACTGCTTTTAATCATTTTGTAAAAGAAGGTGTTGCCTTTTTCTAATCGTGGCTATCTCATTTTGGGATGCAACCATTGCCATGTGTGCTGTTTTTTGAGAATAGTCTGACTAAATGACTGAAGACAAAACACGTTTTGTCTCCAGGGACGCCACCGGGAAGTTCCCGGACTTTCCAGACGCCGAGGACGGAGGATCAGCTTCCATTTTTGCTGAGAAGACACCTGAGCAGGTGCGTTATCTACCTTTATATCATATACTGTACTGTATGGCTGTCACACTGTCAGCTGTCACATTGTTAACTGTCAAACTCTGCCCCGTCTTGTTCTGTTTAAACTATGTGTTTTTTATCTAGTATCTAGTGTATAGATCCAGTTGTTTCCGGTTAATTGCCCCATATGGGATAAATAAAGTTCTATTTAACTGAATTTAAGTGAAGTGAAATATCCTAGAATGTTTTTTAATGCTTCAATCATATGACAGGTGGCAGCCGAGCTCGCCGCAAAGGAAGAGGAGAAGGAGAAGAAGAGGAAAAGCAAAGGGAAGAAGGAGAAGAGAGGCGGGAAGGACAAGAAAAAAGACAAAAAGGGAAGAAGCAAAGGAAAGAAGGGGAAGGAGGAGCCGGAGGTAAAGTCGGCCCCGACCGCCAAACAGCTTCTACACTGAGACAGGAAGTCAGAATCCAGCGTTCTTTCAAAGAGAGAGACAAAGAAAGAGAGAGAGAAGAGCGCCACCTACAGAAACTCAAACTCAAAAACCCAAGCTCCGCCCACACTGTTTGATTGACAGGTGATCTCTGGGAAGTGCAGTGCAGAAACACCACAGCAATGAGCGCTGAGCAACAAAGACGGAGACTAAATAATAAAAAAACCCACAGATTTCATAGTTTACCACTTTAACTATTGGTCATAAAAATGTCTTCTTGCAACATTTAAATTTCCAGCTGATTTTCACCCATGGGTGAACGCACGATGCTGGCTCACTTCAGAATGAATGTGGCTTTTCTTTGGCCTCTCTCTCTCTCTAAAATCACTGATTACTCTCATGGATCATTTCAAGACAAACCAAACCTGCGTTGGCCGAAACTCAAAGTCAAGCTAATAAAATTAAGATGCGGTTTTGAGCTCATAACCCCGTTTCCCACCTGGTCGTGGTTCTAAAAGGAGAATTCAATTTCTAATAATTCCCCCGAAACCCCTTCCCACTGTCCAGTGTGTCACTAAGTGAAGCTGTAAATCAATTAGCAGGCAGGTTTGGCCGTGACTTTGATTCCTTTAGAGTGACGGAGAACTTTATTATTCAGCCGCAGCCTCTGAAGACGCTGCTGTCCGGGAAATGGCTCTGAATCTTCAAATCTTTCCTTCAGGCCAAAGACTCAGCTCCACTTTCCTCTTCACACTCCCTGTGGAGCAACATGCCTCGTTGCATTCCACGTAAAGCCAGAAAACCCAGCTTTTTTGCATAGCAATTTTATGGCACGACTCAAATTCTTTATGTCCACTACTCCATCAGGCCTGCGTCTCTCTCCTCGGCCCCGGCATTGAAACAATAAACCCCAAGAAGGCTTCTCCAGGTCAGGGCCAGTTCAGGAGAAGATGGATCTACTGTATTCGTTAATTTGGGGGTTTAGTGACAGATGATGAATAAGCAACGGCCGACCCCGTTTGACCCTGTAATGGAAACGATGGTGAGTTCCGGTCCGTTGCCGTTTTATTTGGCCTACATGCCGCTGCGGTTAGGCGTGACGACACGGGGAATAAAGTAGGTATTAGGAACATGAAAAAATGTCGGATCCTGATCCAAAAGCGCTGCAAAAATCACAGCGGATTGCTTTTGACGGGAATTTACGAGCCTTGGACAAGCGTGTTACCCCACTCGCATGTTTTTCCTGCTAAACGCTGCTTTTCTACGCATATCTATAAACCAGAATCACCACGGATTGCCAACGAATACATTCTATATTACGTTTAGTCACAGCGGAAACCCATTAAATGCATAAAAGCGCACGTTGGCCGATGTGTGGCGTCTCCATTAAGCCTCGGAGGTGTTTTCTCAGCCGGGTCCGAGCAGCTGAAATGTGGATCATGCCCGGGCCGCGCCCCGCGCTGTGAGCACCGTCCGTCACCCGCCATTAAAGCGTATTAAGAAGCACTTAAGATCCCATCAGGTGGAAATGGGACGTGGGCTCCGCTGGGGACGATTAAACGGAGATGGAGGAAAGTGTTGAAGAAAACGGGGGGATATGAAACGGGCCACATCAGGTTTATTGATGGCTTTTGAAAACAGGCCGTGTCAGGCACATGTGAGGGGACACACACACACACACACACACACACACACACACACACCTTAACACTAGAAATACCAAGCAGCATTTTAGAATTCAAATATCTCAGCTTTTTCATGCTGTGTCCCTTCATCATGTTTTCCAGACCCCGTTTCTGTACGAACCGATATTGTTAGATTTTCATAATCACATAATAAAACAGTAGTTATATTATATTTACCACCTTCAATTCACTGCTTGTTGGCCTGCTCTTAGACTCCCAAAACCCACTGCTGTTTGTCATGTTAACTGCTTACAAACCTAATCTGAACTGGAGGAAGTCAGAGAGCAAAAACCTCCGCCAACGCTGAACATTTTTCCAACTTGCTGTTACACCCAAACTCATCATTCCTACCACTGAAATTTGAACTTAAATTGATTTCTTGACCCTGCAAACATTCCCGTAGGATTTGGAATCAAGTCTCTATCTCTGTTAGTTTCATAGTTATGGCTAAAAAATGATAATCGTCCAATAATAGAAATCCCAGATCTGGAAAATCTAATCAATGGTTCCTTGGCCGAAGTCCGATCTGTCCACCAAACATCATGCAAATCCTTTCATAAGTTTTGGAGCTATCCTGCTGTGTGTGCATGCACCTGTTTGTGTATTTACATATGCAACCATGCATGCTATTTGCTGTATATTACTGCGGTTAAAGGCTCAATTTGTCGCAGTTAATGCAGTATGGCTCCCCTGTCGAAACACCCAACCACTGCCTTTGTTTACGTAGTGATTTATTGGATTTTACAGTGTTTTAATAGAGAAATTTGAAGTGATTTCTGTTTTTTTCACTCTGAAATTCACAGTCTGAGCTTTTGATAAAAGGATTGACAGTATATGACGAGTATTTTATGTATTTGGACTCCAGGAACACTAGCAGTCTCTGAGGCGTCAGCTAATAGGAATCTTAATAAATAATAAAATATGAAAGAATTTGAAGCCGGACATTTTTTTGTTCTCATGGGAGTAGGACAGGCCTGTATTTTGAGTTAGGATGGGTTAAGAAATTCCAAAAAGCAAATTGACAAATGAAACTCTTCAAGAACAGATGTGTATGTACCCAGAATTTCGACGGTCACATAAATCCTGCGTTGTTTCTTAAAGGAAAACATGCGGCTCCATCTTGGTCTCAGCAGGTCGCTCCAGTCTCCTGCTGCGTTCTCCCATCACCGTAATGAGCTTCAGGATCCGAACTGATGTCAAAGCACAGCGGAGAGCAGGTTCATTACCCAGAAGGCTTTGAACTCTGTCCACGCTCTGCGCTGATATATAGTCTAAATTAGCCAAAGCTGGACCTGATGCCATTGAAGTTAAATGAAACAAGAAGGTACTTAAAGGTGGTGCATGTGGCGTTTCTAAACATCAATATATCATGTTGAAGTAAGTGTGATACCTCGATATAATTACCGTAAACAAATGAGTCCATGTTGGAGACGATTGTTCTCCTCTATCTCACACCAGCAGTATTGTTAGTTCTAGTGTTTCTCCACATTAAGACTACATTTCCCATCAGCCCCGTTGCTTCCTAAAGCAATAAAGTAAAGCAAAGTAAAGTAAAGCAATCCAGCAGATTTCCCTCCAGATCCACCAGGTGGAGAAACAATGGAGGATGCAGAGTAGAGGCTGATAGAGGCTGACAGGCTGACCACTGATGGGCTGGTTTGTTTATGGCAATTATATTCATGTCTCTAACTTAATGTGGTGATGATTTACTGATGTTAAAATGTTACACATAGCACCTTTAAGCACGTAAATAAGGCTGCGTCATTTTCAGATCAATTCATATTTGCATATGTTGTACTGAAACATAACACAAATGTATTTTGTCGCAAACTAGACACACATGGATGGGTTGAAAATGACAGCCTTTTTCATTTAATTTATTTATATATATAGCACCTATTTAGACACGGTTACAAATGCTTCACAAAAATATAATTAGAATAAAACGTTCCTTACAGAATGCAGATATTAAGAAAAAAGAGAAGCAATAGTAGACAACAATAAACAACAATAAAATGTGTATAAAAGAAACAATAGAATAAAAAGGCAAAGAATTCAACCCATAAAATCGATAAAAGCCTAAAAAGGTGTTTTTTAAGAGGGATTTAAAAGAGGATAAAGGGCTTTTTCAGACTGTAGCTTTTTTCCAGATAAATATACTAACTATTTTCAAATATTTTTTTTTATATGTGTGAGTATGTACTGTGCTATGATGTAATCTAATTTGTCTAATTTTGCACCTAAGTCTGCAGACTGATTCCTGTTCTTCTACTGTACTTGGAGAATGAAGTGATCCTGATACTGATTTTTTCAAACTATTTAAAACTCTCTGTCTGATTGATCTGTGTTGTGTGTGTCTGACCTGCTGTAGGAGGAGGAGACGGGCTGGACGATGCCCCCCAGCAGCTTCCTCCCTACTGTCGTGGAAGGAGCCAAGATGTACAGAGGTGAGTCTGATGGAGCGTGAAGCCGCAGGACCGACGCTCGCTGAGCCGTTACTGACAGCAGCACTGATAACGATAAGACTGGAGGACCGCTGTGTTTCTGCCTGTAGTGGCTTCTGTGGCTCGTGGTTTTGGATCTTGACATTGGATCAGGTGACATGGGCTGTGTCACCGGTTTACAGCAGAGACATGAGGAGTGTTTGATACTTCCATTTTCTGTTGTTTTGACCCTTAAACTTCATACTACTAGCTGCTTGTAATGTTTGAGATAGTGGAATTTAGGCGCATTCTGCATTTTACATAGTTGAAGTCACTCTGGATAAGAGCATCAGCTAATATTGTGGTGTAGGATAGAGAATAAAACAAACTGAAGCACCAAAAAAGTGCTCAAAAATATCTCAAACTTGGTGAACTCTTGAAGAAAAATACTGAAATTGTCAAAATAGGAAAAGAGCCATACAAGGCCTATACTTCCAGCGCACATTTTTGGTCAATATTAAACTTACATTAGTGCTTTTGAGGTTATAATTGCAACTTAATATAATAATGACATGTACTTTATACCATTAACAGTTTTTGTTTTACATTTTTGATCCATTTAGAGGGACGTTTCATTACAATTTGACGTTATTACATTATCCAGCAGTTATTACTTTATCAGTTGCTGCAGTCTTTGCAAAATCAAACTAGTCAATCCACAGTCAAGTCTCAAAGGGGTTTACATATCATCATATACCATACCACATCATACATATACATACTGTTATATATACACATCATATACATCCTATACTAGGCCATCCAGACCAGACAAACCACATATATAGTACACGGATCCATCCTCAGCACTGACAGTAGGGTTTGACTCTTTCTACATGTTATCTAATGCATGCAGGTTGTATGATATGATCACTTAGGTGGACGCTTTTATCCAAAGCACCTTGCTGTACCGCAGCTAAATGTATTTTTGAGACAGTGAAGAATTGATAAACTCGTGCACTACTGAAAATGTTTTGGAGGGAAAACACTGTTGCAGTATTGATTCTTGCTGCAGAAAAAGCTCCTTTATTCTACATGAGATAAAAAAAGTTTAGGAGCGAACAACGTGCTTCTTCAGGTTCTCTCTCGAATGTATTTTAGGTTTCGGTTAACCCAGAGTGGGAGTCAAACCCCCTAACCCGGTCTCTACGATCTGAACCACACAGGAATCTTATCTCCGCTTCACCAGTTACCACCTCATCAGTCAGACTGCGTGACGTTATCTAACCCCCACCCGCTCCCCTCCCCGTCCCATGACTCCACATCCACCGCCCTGCTGGGTAACGAGGCTTTCTGGGAACACAAATCAATCCCTCCCCCCCGACTGTCCCGCCCGCTCCCGTCCCATCCTCTGCTTCTGCGTCTCCCGGCGCTCTGCGGGGTCCTGCAGGAGGAAGCGAGGTGTCGTGGGCGCTGTGACCCGTGGCGAGGCGTGTGGAAGAGCCCGCTGTTTTGGCTCTGCTAAGTCAACAGCCACGCCGGTTGATGGCGTTGTTTTTGCTCCTGCCACTCAGGTTTAGTTGTTTTTGCTTGGTTTTACAGCCGCTCTCAACCTCTGGCTCCAAACGCCATTCTTCATCTGTGACAAGCATTCCTGCTGTCAGCCCGCCGCTCCTCCTGGTTAACGGATCACCTTAGCGTCGTCCTAACAAGATTGAAGTTATCAGATGTCCCCGACTTCCTAAATTAAATGATATAACTGAGCGGTGGCGCTGTGTGTCTCAGTGGGTAGATCACTGGAAGCGTGTTTTCAAACGCACCGATTGTTTTCAGCGGTCAGACTCGTACTCGGGGCGTCCTGTGGAGCGTCAAACTGCCGTGACACGTGGCTCTGAACTTGGTTTGATTCTGGGAGCGACAGCAGAGGACCTGCAAGGCTGTTTTTCATGGTTTCTGGAGTAGAGCTGAGCAAGTAATCTAAAAAAATCAGAATCAGAATCCTTTTCTTGGCCAAGTATATTTGCTATATATCTGCTCTCCCTTGGTTAGACGCCTGCATTGTGTTTTTGTGTATCTGTCCTTGTAAAGCCTCATTTGCAATTGCACAATATAAACTATGGAGGGGTTTGGTTATTTTCTACATCTATGCCATCACCCACCATCCAATAACTAAGAATTACGAACCTTTTAATATCCCAAAGAGCTATTTATGGTTCTTTGGGATATATTAGCATCAAATGACGCTCATCCAGTATGTTTGGGTCTTAAAGGCTCTTTGAAAAAAAGCACTGATCAAATGGCAGATGATTGATCAGTAGGAGAGTTTTGATACTGTGCCTTTATCATATCAGATGAACTGCCCTTCTCAAAGCACTCTGGGATATGTCTAAATGATGCTGACTGCTGAGCTTCAGCTGCCAGTAAACTGCTCTTATTCCTTTTCTTACTCGACTCGAAGGTTTACACGATCATTTACGTGCTGAGTGAGTTTCGTGGCACTTAAACACTTGAAACTTGTCAAAATCCTCCTCGCCAAATAATTTCAAAAACACACGGGCGTCAAAGAGAAAATAAGCATTCCTTTCCTCATTCCTGACAAACGAGCTTCCAGCAGATACATGGTTTCTGTCTGACAACAGCGACATTCAGCGATTCCCAGCACAGCTCGTCCATCTTCCTCTTGGAAGTCTTCGGGAAAACCTGGCACTGCTTTCACACCGGCCTCACCACAGCCAGATGGGTTTGGCCCTCGGTTCTGGGTTTCATCATCACTCCCATCGGTCCAAAAAAGGGCCTACATCATAGCAAATTGCTTAAACTTGTGTTCAGTTCTTAAATCTTGTTTCCACGCCTGTATTCAGCCATTATATCTTATTTACAGTCCTTAAATCTCATTTTTAGCATTAAGAGGTCCTTGCTGAACTCCGCATGTTTGAAATGCCTGTGGTAGTTCTGTGTAGCTGCGTTGGAAGACTGATTTTTGATTATATATTCATTATATTTCATTTTGCACTAGATAGCTGTACCTAATAAAGTGGCCGGTGAGTGTAGTTAGTTAGCTAGTAGAAGATTAATTTCAAGTTCCTTGGTTTTCTGATGCGGTAAATAACATTTTACAAGATTGTTTGATTTAAGTTTTGCATTTTGTTTGTTGGACTTCTTCTCTGTAATTGGACTTAATCCTTTATTGCCTTGCTAACTGTATGTTTGCAGTAATGTTAGTTGTTCAGTTGTAGCTGAGCTACTTTTTGTGATTGGATTTTATTTTTCATCATATCTTCATTTAAGAAATGATCACAATGTTCACAGCTAGTGCTAAGTCAGTTTTCATTTGAAAAAAACTCTAGAAGTAATACAAAATTATTATTAAACATATATAATAATCTCAGTTGTTTCCAAAGAATCTGCTTACATGAGTTTTCTTCAATCAAGGAACATTATTTTGAAGCAGGTGGTCTTATTTCAACACTTTTTTCCCTTTTTTATTGGATTAGAAAGAAACTGCCTCTCTTCATTTGCAGTTTTTGTCTCTTGATTTAAGAAAACAAAAAGATTTATGAAGTGACACATGTTTAAACAATGTTAACATGGACATTTTTATGCAGCGCTTCCTTCATTCCTAGATTAAGACAAGATTAACTGACTCGTTCACGGCGTGTTTGGCTGTGACTCCTCCATTTTTCCTCGTCTGACCCAGTCACCTGAGGCGGGGGGGGTGTTGAGGTCTGAAGGCAGATCCTCAGGAGGCAACATGTGGTTTTTGTTCCTCAGGTTCTGCTCCTCATGCACAAACACACACAAATCACAGCTGCAAGTACGCAGAGTCTGTCACCGCTGCCCGCCGTGTTTATAAGGTCCTGCAGGGTGATTCCACATCAACACACGTTATTTAGTGAGATGATGGCAAGCAGAACCATTTATTATGAGCCGTTCTGTGGAATTTGATGTACGTGTTATGAGAAAAACACATTTAATTAAACTTACACTGCAAAAAATGACAGGTTGTCAAGTGATTTTAACTTGCTTCCAGACCTATCAGCTTATTTCATGATATTTTTAGTCAAATTCTCTCACTGCACTGGCAGATAATCTTGCTGGTTTCAGTAAATTTCTCTTGACTTCTTTCAAGAAATCATCATAAAACAATGAAGAAAATCTGGAAACAAGAAACTTTCTCCAAGACAATTTCACTTTTACCAAGAAAATGTCCTGAAACAAGTTACATTCTCCTGGAAAAAAGTCAGATTTCTTGAAACCGGTGAAATTATCTGCCAGTGCAGTGAGATGGTTTCACAAAATCCTAAAATAAGCTTGATGAGTCTGGAGACGAGAGAAAATAACTGAACAAGTCTGTCTGTTTTTGCAGTGTAGGACAATTAATGTTCTATTTAAAGTGGTAATCCATGAAATTCTTGTTTTTATTCAGTCTCCATCTCTGTCCCTCAGCCTCATCACTGTGGTGTTTCTGCTCTGCACTTCCCACAGATCACCTGTCAATCAAACAGTGTGGGCGGAGCTTGGGTTTTCTGTTGATGCAGTTTGAGTTTCTCTTTTCTTTGTCTGTTCAGCCATGGTGGCTATCGCTGCTCATGCTAACTACCCAGTTCTTCTTCTTCTTCTTCTGTTGAGTCCAAGCAAACCGGAAACGTAAAACGCATCACATCAATGCAGCTTCACTTGTTTCAGGAGTTTTCTAGAAATCAGAATAAGGCAGATCACTGCACTGCTGTCAAGAAAATGACTCTTGATTCTACTAAATTCTTCAAACAAGTTGATTTGCATTGGAAACAAGTGAAATTATCAAACCTCACTGGCAGATTTTTTCACTTGTTTTAAGAAAATTATGATTTTAGGACTCAATAATCGACTAAACGACTTGTTAAGATGGAGATTTTTTGCAGTGCAGTTAGTCTTTTCTACCGCAATACATAGTAAAAACTATGCAGGAGGTTTGGAGGTTTGAACCCGGTTCCTCCAGTTGAAGGATGATCTCTCTACTCACTTCTCCTCCTTCATGCTTCACGTCTTCCTGGCAGGATGTAGTAGAAACGGCTTCATGGTTCCTGTCTGTGTGTTACGTGTCTAATTCATTTCTTCCCAGTCGCTCAGACGCTTCCTATAGTCGCTTCACTGAGGATGTCGAGTTCAAATCACTTTAACATCCTGCTGCAGAACAGAGACTTCCCACTCTGATCACAAACGATGAATTAAAACACTTAGATTGTCTGATAGAAAACATGGATCTCCAAAAAGTTAATTCTTCGAGAAATAAGTAAATCTTGTTTTTTCGTATTGATGCTCATGTACTTTTGAAGTCATACAGTGGAGTTTTGCCTGGTTTCATGAGCCCAAATGTAATGAAACTCACTCATGGCATAAATCAACATGTAAACTTTCAATTCAAGCAGGAGAAAGAAATATACTAATATTTGAGTCATTTAGTTTTTAGCTAACAGCAGAAATAAAATGGTGTATGTACAGTTCGACCTTGTTCATCCAAACTGCAGACCTCTGCTTTAACAGAATGATAACACTTTTAGAAACTGAATCTACGAGATGAATTTTGGAAATGAGTCCTTCACACTGACAATGCATGCTGATTCATTATTAATATGCATTTAACATTGCGATTATTATGAATTTTAGATATGCATTTTACATTTTTTTAACTGAGTGAAGTGACAGTGATTTGAGCCCAACCCAGGTTCATATATAGAATCTTGTGCTGTACCCTGGATGGGGTATTCGACCCAATACTCAGTTTAGTTCTCAACATTAATTGAGAAACATTCTGTTACCCAGCTTTCACACTGCAAGTAATATGATCAACAAGTCACCAGAAGTGCTTTCATCTCCTGCAGAGCTGAGCGAGCAGGGAAACAAGCTTGTTGACCGAGAAAAGTCGGCCACAACTGAACTTTTCACACTCATCGGCCGTCAGCCAATCATAGGTCCGTGCTTCCTTGTTTCCCTGCTGATGTGACTTCATGAACAATAGTTCTGCCTGGCAAGTGTAAAGTGGAGGAGAAGTTGATTCCAGCCGTTCAAAGCTTCTCTACAGCTTTTATTTGAAAGACTGCAGGAATAAACGTCCCACAAACGATGCCTGAGGAACGGTTGCATCCATCGTTGAGGTCGATGATAACCTTTGAAGTCATTTTATTGATTTTTTTGTAAATTTTCAATTAATGTTACCTAATTAGCAATTGCCATCTAGCTATATTAACCCATTAAAACAATGCAACATAATGACAGGAAATACCAGAGCAGCAAATATACCTGATTTGCGTGTTCAAATCTTTGTAGCTGCAGAGCGCTACATAGCTGCAATCTGAGCCTCTGGCCCCGCCCACAATCAGTCAGACTAGAGTCACACATTAACGGCCTGTTACCGACAGTGACACGGCATCTGTCCCCCCCCCCCTCCTCCCCCGCCCCGCATCACCTTTAATTCAGCTCAGACCGGCTGGGAGTGGGCGTGAAGAAAAACAACCAACACCGCAGCTGTGAGTTCGCAGGAAGCAATTACCCGGCCGGTCAAAGCTGTTTAATTCTCTCTCGGTTATAATTCGCCCCGCCAATGTCAAGCGCCGCAACACGGGGGCTTCAGGTTACGGCCCCGAAAAAGAAACAAGTCTTTGAGCGGTTAATGAAGACCAGACCGCCGCCTCGCCTCAGGAATGTCCATCGCGGGCCGCATGCCGCTCGCCTCGCCTCGCCTCGCCACGCTCTCAGGGTGCAGCTCGTTAGGTCTGGACTGCTCATATGAAAAGGAGTGATTGATTTGTAGTTTTTAACAAGCGCCTGACCTCTCCTCTCTCCGCTTCTCGTCTGGTATTAATGTGTTTCGCGGACGTTAATGTTGGAGCGGAATAACGCAACGCAGCTGCTCGTTCTTCTACTTTTCCTTCCCACCTTTCCCCTCTTTTCACCTACTTGAATCACAAGGCTTTTTCACTAACAGAGATAAAACTCCCAAGTTTTTACTAAGGCAGCAGGGAATCCTGGTGGGTCGACTCATCTTTGCGTCAATTAAAGATCACAGGTTCGATCCCCGCAAACGTAGAAACGTACCGACACCGCCCTCTCAATGAGGTCTCGATTGGATTGTTTTGGTCCAAGTGAAATAACTGCTCTAAACAAAATAGTTGGGAAAACATCCTAAGGCTTCGTTCACATCGCGCAACTTCATTCCTCCATGCTCAGTTCCAGCATGAAGGCTGAATTATGTGACACATACCATTTTAAAGTTCTGAATGCATACCTATATAATCTAGGAAAAACAAAAAACTTTCTCCCACGTTATGCCTGTTTTTCCACATTGATCATATCTAATTTTTTTTGGATGACTGTTCATAACTATTCTAGGATGTAACCCATATCTGACACCAATATGGACTGACAGTGATGTCAAAAAGACGTCACATCTGTTTTTGTTCCTCCACTGCTCCTGCTTGTTTTAACATTTTTGGAATTTTTGGGAATTTTGAATGAATTGAGACGTCTCTCCCGAAATACCAGTCAAGTTTTTGTCTTTTTTTCCACTGTCGTGTCTCGCTGTCTTCCAAACCAACGCATGGCTCAGATGACGGTCGTCTCAGGTGAATGATGTAAGATTTACTTATTGTCATGGTGACGCTGACAGATTCTGATTTGAGCTTTCAAACACGAGTCTCATGTAGGTCGCATGCCTCAGGATCTGATTTTGTATCATATATCCATGTGGTCCAGACGGGAATTGAAAAAATGTGACTCCATTCTGTTAACGCTGATTAGAAAATGTCAGATCTGAGTCACACGCTGCAAAAAAACCTCCATCTTAACAAGTCATTTAGTCGATTATTGAGTCCTAAAGTTGTAATTTTCTTCAAACAAGTGATAAAATCTGCCAGTGAGGTTTGATAATTTCACTTGTTTCCAATGCAAATCAACTAGTTTGAAGAATTTAGTAGAATCAAGAGTCATTTTCTTGACAGCAGTGCAGTGATCTGCCTTATTCTGACTGGTTTCAACAGACTGACACTCATTTCTAGAAAACTCCTGAAACAAGTGAAGCTGCATTGGAAACAAGTGGAGTTATCTCTCCTCACTGCAGAATGTTTCTCTTGGTTTAAGAACAATAAGATCTGAAGGCTGAATATGAGACTGAATGACTGGAGAGACACCAAACCCCTGCCTTCTACATGGGCGATGCTCCTGCCGCCCGCTGACCTCTGACCCCTCTGCTGAAGCCTGTACACGTGTGTTCGTCTCAGAAGGATATGCGAAGATTCCTAATTACACCGAGAGGATGGAAGTCGGTGTATAACATCCAGTCTGTCAAAGCGCTGACTGAAAACAAACATCTGTCTGTCGGACGGCTCGGTCCCACACAGCGTCACACGCCGCTTCACCGGATGTCTGTAATTGGAAGATGATTGCTCGTTGGGGTTTATTTGGACGTAATGAAGCGTGAAAGTGAAGCCCGAACTACGTGCAGAACCCCGCTGACAGCCAGGGTCGCTCCGTGAGATGGAGAGGTTAGTTCAGTGTCGTGTACCGGACGGTTTTTAAAACACGTTGGAAATCGACGTGAATAGTCAAGATTGATAATCAATCAGCATTACGAAGGATAACACAGAAAGTGAAAGAGTTATTTCCACTGTGGTAAATTACGAAGAGAGATGGATCCATTAGGAAAACAAGCAGCAGGTGAAATTCAGGTTGCTCAGACGGAAAGGAATTTCTTGACGTTTTGAAATGTTGTTTGTTGATATTTAGGCTTCATCTCTTAAGACTTGGCCCTTAAAATCCTCATATGCTGAATCATAGCTTATGTTTGGCATAATGCTGTTTTCTTAGCCAGGTCTCTTGAAAATTACATTTTTAACCAAGCCACAGTCAATTGACAACTGTTTTGAATTTGAATTTTCTACAAAATTGAAATATCTTGGCCTTCAAAATGTCCCTCCATGACTTTCCTAGACTTTATCTTTAATGTCACATAAGGAAATCGTCATTACAAGTATATTTACTTCTTTCAATTCATGGCTTGTTTGACCTCTCTTAGACTCCCAAAATCCACTGACCTTTCTAGTGTTCAATAAAGTTTAAATGAATCAAGCATTCTTGTTAGCATTGTTAGCATTCCTCCTTCAAAGCAATGGGTTCTCGTAGCCACAAGCTAGCCACAGTAGCACCCTTTGGTTCAGTGTGGGCCTCACAGCATGCTAACAAGACATTTTTAGGGAAACTGAAAGTTAGACAAAGTAGAAAGTGAAGTGTCTGGTGAAGAAAAACTAAAATACATTTTATTATTAATGTAAAAATACATTTTATTTAACCTTTAACCAGCTAGTCCCATCAAGATTCAACAGAAAATGGTCCGCGCACAAGAAACAAGAAAAAGCAAAAAGACTTGTGCTTATTTCACCTATTTTATTTTGGATTTTGGATTTTTTTAATGCCGATAAAATACATCAAGATTAAAATATCTTGAGACCCGGCCAATAAAGCAGCATCATGTGAAAAAGCAGCAGACAGATGTACCCAACTGGAAACATGCAGGTTTCCCTTTGAGCGTTTCCCACCTTGAAGCGAGGCATTGTGCGGCACTCCGTCCGGTTATTTTGGACGCGGTTAATGCTTTGTTTGCCTCTCCTGCTGTTATTATTATGTGTTGTCCCCCCCCCCCCCCTCCCCCCCCCCCCTCCCCTCCTCCCCCCCCTCCCCTCCTCCCCCTCCCCTCCTCCCCCTCCCCTCCCCCCCCCCCATCCCTCCCAGCTGGGCCGGGGCATCAGACAAACCCTGGGACTTTCCTGTGCCAGCGTCACGGAGCAGCGGCTGGATGCGACCCATGGATTTAATTTTCAATTTCCTGGCCAGGGGAGCGTGCAGTAGGAAGCGCTTGTTACCCAGAATCACTCTTCCTGCCGGCCGCTTTGCTTCGCAGGAACAAAACACGTCTTTTTTCCCAGACTGAGCAGGCATAGGGAAAGAAAAAACAAAGAGGAGGGAGTCCAGTTCAAAAAGCATGTTCCTGCATACAAATACCTCACATGCTGCCGCCGTATCTGCAAGAAGGAAGAGGAATGCTGATTTTCTCATCTTCTCATGCGTTTTTGAAATCATACAGTGGGTTTTTAACCGGTTTCAAGGGTTTTAAGTGTCACGAAACTCACTCAACATGTAACTGACGATGTAAACTTTCCAGAAAAAATCCCAGAATCACAGTTGTGTGTTTTAGTGCTGAAACGATCTTAGTCGATCGACAGAAAATTAATCAATTATAACTTTGAGAGGCGTTTATTCGTTTTAGCGCTTTGTCAAGTAAAAATACCAAACAATTTCTGGTTGCAGCTTCACAAATGCTAAGATTTGCTGCTTTTCTCCGTTTTATATCATTATAAAATGTATATTTTAGTTTTTTTGGCTGCTGGTCAGACTAAGGAAGCAATTTAAGAATCAGTTTGGGCTCTGGGAACTTGTGATGGGCATTATTTTTGACATTTTATAGACTAAATGATTAATAGATTCATCAGAAAAATGAAAATAATTGTTACACTGCAAAAAATTAGAAGTTGTCAAGTGATTTTATCTTGTTTCCAGACCTATCAGCTTATTTCATGATATTTTTAGTCAAATTCTCTCACTGCACTGGCAGATAATCTTGCTGAAATTTCACTTGATTCATGCCAATATGACTTCTTCTTTCAAGAAATCATCATAAAACAATGAAGAAAATCTGGAAACAAGAAACTTTCTCCAAGACAATTTCACTTTTACCAAGAAAATGTCCTGAAACAAGTTACATTCTCCTGGGAAAAAAAAGTCACATTTGTTGAAAGCTAACAGAAAGCAGCAGAACCAAAGCGTGACCTTGGTAAATGAAGAGCTGCTGACTGAAGCGCTCGTCTCTTCACAGTCCAGGTGCTTCAGTACAGTATGAGGCAGGGAAGGGTTTAACCTGTGTGTGGTCTCTCTTTTTAACACTGTAGACATTCAGCCGACCCCTAACCCTCTGATCCGGAGCGACGTACAATGAGAGCAACGGCAGAATGAGCTTCAGTTCCTAGATCTCCCTCATTTCAAGCAAGTAATAGTGAGGAGGTCAAAGGTCAGAGTCACAGCGGCTTGACGACATTCCTGTGACGGAGGTGCTAAAAAAAGAAATGAAGATAAGTGCGAAGGAGAGCGGTGGGAGGGAAGTTTTCCTTTTCTCGACACAAGTGAAAATTGATGTTTCACTTTTCGTTCGTCACCGTTTCTTAGAAATGAAGCGTTTATGACGTATATATCTGCTTCTACTTTTCTCGTCGTACCAATCTTGTTTTGGAAAACAAAAGTAGGACAGAGTTTAATGGTCCAATTCTGCTGAGAGCTTTTTCCATCAGGAGAAAAACACAGTGAAGCTCCTCCACACGTTCATTTTCCTGAAACATTCACAGAAACATTTGTTAAATGGTGATAATCTGTTCATCTGACCTCATCATCTGCCTTATAGTAGAGATGGGTAAAAGTGTGATGTTTCAGTCACTAATGGAGTCTGTCAGGCAAATCATCATCAGGAGTGAAACTCAGTGGAATATCTTAATTATAGCCGGTTCATATTCAGTATTGATCTGTCATATGGTGAATTTTTACTGTGGAAAGCGATTAGTTTGATACGTAAATGTAAAATGCATAGTTGGTAAAGACATCAAAGTGACTATGAGAAGGTCTGGGGTTCAGATCCAAAGCAAGAACCATGAAATTGGAGTCGTGTAGTGACATTAGTTTTGGGGGGTCCATGTGTTCGGGGGCCCTTCTGGGATCAGGAGGGATTAAAGGCAACAAATACTTTTATTTTTAAAGAGTTTCATTCCAAAATAAGAGAATATAAGCGCTGCATGCTCTTACAAAAGTATTGCTTGCATGGAAGTAAAACACATGATGGGTTTTTTTTGAAAGTCTATTGGTCTCCCAGAGGACAAATGTTCTTTTCTCTTCCCCCTCCTCAGGGAGGTCAGAGGTCAGAGGTCAGGGTCTGGAGCTGGTAGTGGTTCAGTGTCTTGCTCAGAGACACTTCAGCAGGGCGGACGCCTGCTGACACAAGCTGTTTCCATCCAACTGTCAAGCAGAATTTGGAAAGTTTTCAAATGCCACAAAAATACAATTCGTCAAAAAAGAAAAAACACATCCAGAGAAAAAATTAAATAGTTTTTCAAGAATTGATTAGTTTGGGGGAAAGTTGTTATTGCTCTTTAGTGTCAGCTAATGTTTTTCATATTTCATGCTTTCATCCGAAGACGAAAACAAAGATATACACTTGATAATATTCTTATGTGCCAACTGAGTAAGTAAGTATTATCATTATTGTATCGTATAAGTATCGTATTATCTGCTGCCCATTGCTATTATACTGCACTATTATACATATAATTGCACTATTATACACTATTACATATTACACTCATAGTCAACTTAACATGTTTGCTTTCAAAATACTATATTGTATTTGAGAATAGAATCAGATCTGTTTTTGAAATATTAACTGGCAAATATTAACCGGTAAAACAGAACTAATGTTGTACCTGAAAATATTGTGAAGTGGTGAATTTTAGGGAGCAACATTTTATCTGAAATTATATAACATTTATGCATATGTAGCAGTTAGACATATAGCATTTTGGAAAGAAATCCCTCACTTCTACTTTCCTCTGCATAAAAGTCTCTAAGAAGAACCCTGCAGGCATTTTGGAGAGAACGGTTCTACATTAAAAAGCATTTTACATTGTAGCTGTAAGGCTCCTCGCACAAAAACCCCACATAGCTGCTAAGTTTACCTTTTTCTAGTGTGTGTGTCTTTCCGTCTGCATGAGCTAGAGTTCATTTAGTGCATTTAAAAGCCAGTAAACGTGACCCGATAAGCCCGACCTCTGCTTCGGATCACCGGCTCCAATACTCTCTCAGCTGCTTTGCCTTCACTCGACTAGAATAGACGCCTTATTTAAACAAACAGGCCGAGTTTGGGGGGAAAACAGTGGAGACAGAGGAGAGAAAAGGTAATTATAGCTCTCGGATTGCCTGCGGGACGTTTTGAAAAGGGGGGATTTCGACAAAAGCGGGGTGGGGGGAGGGAGGAGGGGGGGGGCTTGTGGAGGAGAGGTTGACCCCGCGACCTAAGGAGCAGATCCCATTTCAAAGACAGACGCTGGTGTTTTTTGGAGGTGCCGGCCGGTTAAAACCCCCGACCTTTGACTCCTGGCTGAACTTGAAGGCAGGAGGAATCGGCCGCTGCTCAGAACAAGCAGAGGATTTATGGGACTCAAAAGTGAAAAAATGAAAATCAGCTGGGAAATAATAATAAGCTAACCTCGTTTTCGTTTAACTCTGTAATAAACAATACTGTTTGAGGAATGGCATTACCTGTCTTGGAAGCTGCACTGCAAAAAATATTCATCCTATAAGTCGTTTAAAGTAGAATTGAGTATTATAATCTTATTTTTTTTTTAAAACAAGTGAAAACATTTCTCAGCGGGATGAGATAATACAACTTGTTTATAAGTTGTTTCAAGAATTTTCTGAAATAATGTGTGATCTTCTTAACACTGGTGCCTTGTTCCATTATACTGACACTGTATTGGAAAGAAAAGTGGAATTATCTCAACCTGATGGCAGAATTTTTCACTTGTTTTCAGAATAGTAAGAAATATGATGGATATCTTTTGCAGTGTGTATTTGAAGAGAGAGGTCATCTGAAAATAGAGAAAGGCCACAGTTAAACTTATCATTTCAATGTGATTTTCATTATCTGATCACACCAGAATGCATTTAGTGACGGCCTGGATGCACAAACAACAATCTTTTCTCACACTGCTATCGGTTCTTCAAAACCAGATCTGAAAGTGGTCGAGCTCACATGTTGGCGTGACAACAATATGTGAATGGAGATCTGTAATTTTGGAGTCTGATCTCTTATCCATTAGGAAGGATTTCAGCAATCAAACAAAATCACATTTTAACTATAGAAGGGCACTCGGAGAGCGCAGACCTCCACCAAGGTTCGGATCCGGATCCGCTCCAAAATTTAATGGGTTCTTCCTTGGCCCATGCTACACCCTTCCACAACATCATTTGATATGATGTTCGGACTTCAACCAAACAACCACAGAAGTATTATATTATCAGTTATATCATCAGAGCAGGTGTAGCAGCCATTGTCGCTCACCAGTAAACACTTCCCACCTCAATAGAAATGTCTTCCCCCGTCATTTGACTTTCGATGACTGTAACTTTTGTAATGAGATGAGGCAGGAACGGGCTTCTGATGACTTTAACTGTAGGCTAAGCTCTTTGGGTCGGCTAGTATGCTGGCTAGCTAGTATGCTAACTGGCTAGTATATGAACTAGCTAGTATGCTAACTGGTGCTAACTAGTAAGCGGCACTGAAGACGTGTTGGCTAACGTTAGCTGGATAGTTAGCAGACTTTGTTTCTACCTTGTCAAAAATTTCAATAGCGGTCTATGAGACCGTCTGTAATACTGTCAGTTGGTCTTGTGTAACCTCTGGTCCAGATGGATAAAGTCTATTTATTGCTGGAAAAAGTCCTGGATGCACAAAAGTGTGGATGCACAGCAATGAGACGACATCAAATCTAATCTTTATAATGAGATTATAACGATGAAAAATTCCCATTGAGTTGAAGCCAAACTGGGGTCAGATGGGGACACTTCAGGCTCTCAGCTGGCCTGAGCTGCTGTTTTGTCATGGGAGATCTGATCTGGTCTGATCTCACCACCTGCTGCATCTACCTGCTGTCCGCCGGCTTCCAGGCAGGAAGTGGAGCTTTCCAGGCAGGAAGTGGAGCTTTCCAGACAGGAAGTGGAGGTTTCCAGGCAGGAAGTAGCTCCTGAGAGCCACTCAGACAACACAATGTACCTCTGTGTTACTCACCTACCACCTCCTCCACCTGCTCTCTCGCTCGCTTTCTCTTTCCCTCTCTCGCTTTCTCATTATTTCTCTTCTTCCTCCCTCATTCCCCTCTCTCTCTCTAGCTGTTGCTTTTTCTCTCTCTTCCTCTCTATTTCCTCATCTCATCATTATTCCTCTTTCTCTTCTTCCTCTTCTACCCTTCTACTCTCTCCCTCTCTTTCTCTCTATCGTTCTCTACTTCCCTGTCTTTGTCTCCGCCTCGCTCTGCCTTCCTTTCTCTCTCTCTCTCCCTCCATTTGTTATGATTTCTCTCCCCTTTTCTCTCTACTTCTCCCTCTCTCTTCCTTTCTTTCTCCTCCTCTTCCTCTCTCTTTCCCCATCTCTCCCTCTTTCTCTCCGCTTCCCTCTGCCTTCCTCTCTCTTTCACTCTCTTCCTCTCATTCTTCTCCTCCGCTCTTCCTCTCCATCTCTCTCACCTCTCCTTTCTCTCTCCCTTTCTCTCTCTTCCTTCCTATCTCTTCCTTTCTCTTTCTCTCATCTCTTCTTGTCTCTTTCTCTCTCCCTCTCTCTCTTATCTTGTTTCTTTCTCTCTATACCTTACCCTCTTCTCCCTCTCCTCCATCTTCACCACTTATCTCTCTCTCTCTCTCTCTCTTCCCACTCTTTCTCTTCCTCTCTTGTCCTGGGAAAACAGCATTCCACACACATCTGCCGCTTCGCCACTTCCCAATTCACTTCCTCATCCTTGTTGTCATTCATGAAAGACATTTTTTTTCCTCTGTGTGTGTGTGTGTGTGTGTGTGTGTGTGTGTGTGCGTGTGTGTGTGTGTGTGTGTGTAGACGTGTGGCGGAGCCGTGACGAGAGCCAGAACTTCCTGCAGCGTTTCGACGCTCAGCTGGTTCGAGAGGAGAAGAGGCTGGAGGTGGAGGAGGAGGTCAGGGTTCAGGTGAGGGCGCACACACACACACACACACACACACACACACACACACACACAGAGAGATGACTGTATGATGACATTGCAACCACACTTCTTTGTGTTTGAGAGGGAATCTTGGCTAAATTATGCTGTTTCCTTAATTTCACATTTTCTGTTAAAGATGCTATATGTTGCATTTGTACTCATCAATATATAATTTCCAAATTAATTGACACTTTGATATAATTACCGTAAACAGATGAAACGATTGGTAGCCTCCATCTCACACCAGTTGTATAGTTTATCCTGAAATTACTCGATAAATCTGGATACAAGCTGAAATTTCTTGCCAAGCTTGTCATTTTTTACAGTGTGAGCCCTCTGGTGAAATCTGTTCATGTATCTGTATCAGAGGGACACACAAAGAAATACATCGCTTATCGCACTGAGTCTAATAAGCCTAAATTGGAAGCAGTTCTCTGGAGACGATTCAGATGAACCTCCATTTACACTGCAAAAAATAACAAGATTTTATCTTTTTTTATCTTGCATCCAGACTTTTCAGGCTATTGTTGGAGAGAGTGTCGTTCTGCACTGGAAGATAACTTCTGCTGGTTTTAAGGAATTTCACTTAATACATGTAGACTAAATATGACTATTCTCAAAAAATCATTTAAAAAATTCATAAAATCTTGAAACAGCAAACTTCTAAGACTGTTCTAATACAGTTTCACCCATACCAAAAACAAAAAAAAATGGGAATTTTATTTAAACCTGCAAAATTATCTGACTGAAAATATCCTGAAATAAGCTTGAAAAGTTTGGATACAACAAGATAAAAGACAACGTTAAACATTTCGTCCCCCACAAATGATGCAGTCCCCCTGTTGGCCAATCAGTAACAAATACATCACCTTGTTTTGACTTGTACTTGTAGCGCCCCCCTTTGGCCAATCAGTGTAATTTTAAAAAACTGCCAAAACACAGTGGTGAGAAGCATCATTTCCCCAAGTTTCGTCAAAATCCGATCTGAACAAATGCCAAAATACTTGCTAAACTTGCCATTTTTTACAGTGTAACCCTCAGGCTTCCACCATGCAGGCTGGTGTTCAGATCTGTTCAGGCCGTCCGCTGCGTGCCAAGCCCCTCGTCTCCCATCTGTGAGTGATTTGCGCTGATGAGCTGAAGGCTAAAAGCTGAGCGTGTTTAATCTCTTCCTCCGAGGTGGACGAGCTGATGAGACAGGAGCTGAGGAGCCTCAAGCTGGTCGTCGACCGCGACAAAGGGAAGAAGAAGAAGAAGGCCAAGAAAGGCAGCAAGAAGGTAGATGATCTGCCAATGGTCAGTTTGGAAATAAGTGAAAAGTTTCAACCGTTTGAAAACAATGACACTCTCATAAAGTGATTGCTGGTAGGAAAGTGAAGCATATTAAAGTTATGAGTCATCTTAAGACCTTAAGTTACAAAATATTTATGTGTTTGAGGATAAAATCATCTGTTTTTGACGTAATGACTGATGAATTTCAAATGTTTTTGTTTTTTTTCCAAGATGGATATACAATGTCAATTGTTAACGTTTGTTTTAACTTTCTTGGAGTGCCAGATGGGAGGAGTTTACCACATAAAACAATCTGTGCTGCAAAGTTTAGACAATCACAGTAAAGTATTTGACAGTTAATTCAATACAATCGTTCAATCCACAACCTTTTACTCTACATTTTTAGTTTTTTCTTTCTCTAAACTGTGATTGACAACTCGACACTATTTGTACTGCCCTGATGCGGTAAACCCCGCCCATCTGGTGCTACATACAGGTTAAAACAAACGCTAAGAATGACCCACAAGTACTGTTTGACCCAGGTCTGGTTTTCAAGCTCCTATGAATTCATCAAAAGCAGTCTGGATAAATCAGATGGAGGGGAAAGAAGTTAATGTGACTCAGATGTTCACCTGCTCCTCAGTAGGGATGAAGGCTTCACAGTGAACATTAAAAGCTTCCATATGCACCGGCCCAGAGCTTATTAAACAGAATATTGATTCCATGGAGGATTATGTGTTGGAAATGACCTCGGTGATCTAAACTGGGCAGTCCCAAAAATCATCTCATCACCTCATTCAATCATTTTTGTGTTTAAAAATAGCACTTTTCCAAGTAGAAGTAGGAGTAGAAGTGTTCTTCTAAAAAAGGATTCTAGCACAGTAACTAGAGAAGACATAAGTAGTTGTTACCCAGCAGATTGGAGTTTTAGTCCTACAAACATTTCTCATTGGTTGAGTTAAACCTCAGTGGGTGGAGCCAAAGAATACAGTTTTTCAGAGCACTACTCAAGTTAGCTAACTTGCTAAACTTAGCAAAATATAAATTTTGTTTCATTCGTTCATGACCATGGCATCATGACGTTGGAAGCTCAGCAGCTAGCTAACTATCTTATCTAGATAGCTATAGGTTAGTATGGCTAGTTTGAACTTGAAGCTCAGCTAGCTAACTAGCTAACCTAGATAACTTAGTACCGCTAGATTGTATTTTTTCAGTTAGCAGCAGAGCGCTAGGCTTCATAATATTAGCTTCCTCCTCTCTTACCTCTTGTCTTTTTCACTGAGCTTCAGTCTGAAGTTACTTAGCCAGGAAAACTGTGGTTCTTTGGCTCCGCCCACTGAGGTGTAACTCAACCAATGAGATTATTTCTGCCTCTGAGAGATGTTTATATAACTAAAACCCCAAATCTGCTATTATCCACCTTTGGCTGGATGGATAATGCCTTCTATCTGTTTTAGACACTTGCCAGGCTTTGTGTCTCCATCACATCATACATATGGATGAAGCGTTTCCTGTCTTCATGTCTTCACATGTAGAGAAGCCTGGTGTGTTTCCCTGTGTCTCAGCCAAAATATCTCACCTCAACTGCTTGACAGTCTCAGCCTGTGACTTGCCTGTCCTCATATAGGATGTCAGTGCAATGTTACATATTTACATTTTCACATTTTAGTCATTTAGCTCACGTGTCTTCCCAGAGCGACTCACAGTGCGTCCAACAGGAGAACAAGCTGCTTTCTGCTGATTTATTTTGATTAGATGATGATGAACGACTAGAGATAAGTTTCAGAAAAGGTGGATTCTATGGGACAAACTTCATCTAGAGTGCATAACACTCAAATCAAATCAAATCAACGAGATACAATTGTGTATATGTTTTATTTTGTATATTTCATTTACATATTTTCATTCTTTTTTTTTGGTATGAGTATGTTCTGCTGGGATTTTACACACCCTCATAATGCTGCAGATCATTATTATTTCATACTTTCACTTTCTTATGGAAAGGAATTGTCAGCTGTGTTTGTAATTTCCCCCATTTGTTTTATTCTTATTTATACTCTGCTCTATGCTGTTACTATTTTCCAACCCAACCCAATTTCCCCACAGGAATCATTCAAGTTTCATCTTATCTTAAATGCAAGATCAACCCTCAATCATAAAAATGATTTATTACGGAGCTGTTCACTTTAACCAAACAAAGACATTACCGAAATTCCTGCAGAGAGGCGGGACTTTGGAAATATTTTCCTCATTGGAACAAAAGTTTCCTCCAGAGACTCTTCTTCACCCGTCTAATCATCGCAGCGAGGCAACACGCCCAGCTGCAGGGTGTATTAGAGGTCGGGTGGTGAAAGTACTGCGTTACTCAACTGTCTCTGTTAGTGTGAAAACAGCCAAAGGAGCGCGGCGTTCGCTCCAGAAACGGTGACTCAGCTCTGCCGGCTCGATCTGATCACAGTGTTCTGTTTGGATCACTGTGGCTTGCTGCTGTGAATCTGGGGTTTCCCAAGTCTGCACATATGATAATATTATGAAGAAGAGGAAGAAGAGGAAGAAAAAGAAGACCACTTGAAATGCATTGCAATGCATTGTAATCAGATTTTAAACCCATTAGGAGCATGGATAAACTTTTCATACACTTACTTTAACAAATACAACAAATACAGTTGCCTCATAAAGTATTCAGTCCTTATTTTTTACAGTCTATGATTCAACCCCCCTACATTTTTTTGCAATTCCAATGTGATATCTCAGACATCACCGGTACGATTTTGATGAAATTTAGAGGGAAGATGCATTTTGGCTCTGTGTTGTGGAGTTTTAAAAACATTGCACTGACTGGCCTGATGGGGGCGCTATAATTAAAGGTCAAGGCTCTAACTAGACTCCTGAATCGCGTCCCGCCCACTTTTCAGATTTTGTTGAGTGATTCAGAGAGTCTGGTGTTTCCCTCGTCAACGGCTTGTTCACGCACAATCGAGCCAATCGGCGCTTTTGTGGGTGGGACGAAAGTTTGTACCATTCGTGCGACGGTTTTTCATTGACCTTTCGGCAGAATAGATTTGTTGAAATCACCCCCCGTCTTTGCAAAGACGATATTGGGTCAGTTGGTAAATGTCTGCTAATCATGGATGTAGAGGCTGACTGGCTGCAGCATCAGTGTGACTGAAGCAACGTCAGAGCGGTCGGATACGTCAGTCACTAGTGATCGGTTCAGTTACATCAGTCACTATAGTGATCGGTTCAGATACGTCAGTCACTAGTGATCGGTTCAGTTACATCAGTCACTATAGTGATCGGTTCAGATACGTCAGTCAGTAGTGATCGGTTCAGATACGTCAGTCACTAGTGATCGGTTCAGATACGTCAGTCACTAGTGATCGGTTCAGATACGTCAGTCACTAGTGATCGGTTCAGATACGTCAGTCAGTAGTGATCGGTTCAGATACATCAGTCACTAGTGATCGGTTCAGATACGTCAGTCACTAGTGATCAGTGATACATCTTGTTGCTGATTGGCTCAAGGGCTTCCTGTATCATTGCATCATTGCTGACTTGTTTCACTTGTTTTAAGAAAAATTTGACTTTAAAGACCCAATACTGGCTTACATGCCTTGTTAAAATTGAGATCTGTGTATCTATTTATTAATTTCCGTTTGTACTCTTAGCCATTTGGAATTGAACCTACCAGTTTCTCTCCTGGATCTCCCGGTTTAAGATTCAGGCTTCATCCCCCTTTCACTGAAAACGCAGGATTGAACCTATTTCAGTTACGTGATATTACATAATGCATTTCAGTTGGGTGATACTGTCCTATTGCAGCTGTCAGGAGTCATCTGTGGTGTTTTGCGGTGCGGTGACATGTTGCCTCTTCCCTCCGTGTTCCTGTCGTCTTCTGGGTGGATGTGAGCGGCGGCTGGCCGACACGCCGTGTTTGTTTTGAAACAGACTGTATTATGTTTGGCTGCAGTAGAGGACATTCCTCAGAAGATATCGAATATGAAAAACACTTTCTGACAGACAGACAGATAAGTGCCAACTGCGTGTGTGTTCAATGGGAGTAATTCATTATATCCACATAATTTGACTGATTCTTTATTTTGTCGTCACTTTTCTGCTTCTGTGTGTATGTGTATGTGTGCGTGTGTGTGTGTGTGTGTGTGTGTGTGTGTGTGTGTCAGGTCGGATGAAATCTATTCTCTATCCAGCATCCAACTAATACTGTGTATACTGTGTTTTACTTCTAGAAGAAGAAGAAAAGCAAGAAGAGCAGTAAGAAGAAGAAGAAGAAAGAGAGGGACCTGACAGCAGACAGGTGTGTGTGTGTGTGTGTGTGTGTGTGTGTGTGTGTGTGTGTGTGTCATCCATAATGTCAACCATATGTCTCTCAACCCTCTCTCTCTCTCTCTCTCAGGTCCATTGAGTCTCTGTATGAAGAGCTGATACTGGAGGGATTCCTGATCCGACCAATGAATGTCAAGATCTCTGACTACATTGGTACCACACACACACACACACACACACCTACACACACACACACACACACACATTTTGATTATTTGATTATTCCAGAGGTTCAACATGGTTTAAGTACTGCTACAACTACCACTACTACTATTACTACTACTATTATTACTACTACTGCTTCTATTACTACTTCTAGTGCTATTACTACTACTTCTACTACTATTACTGCTACTACAACTACTACTACTACTAGTACTATTGCTTCTGAATCTGCTGCTATGCTGCTTCTAAAACACTAGATTTCCATTTTGGAAAAAGATCGCTCAATATTTCATAAATACAGCTGATTACATCATCTAAAATGACACCATTTTGTAAGCAAAGGTCTTAACTTTCATGATGATCCACAGTGAGTTTTTGATTCCAGCAATCATTTCGTAAGAGTAGGTGTCATGTTTTTAAAATAGTGTTTATCTCATTTTTCGAATGAAGCCCTTCCTATGTGATGACTAAAGCCATCAGCCACGTGTCAGTGTGTGTGTGTGTGTGTGTGTGTGTGTGTGTGTGTGTGTGTGTGTGTTCCCCCGTCAGCCAGGCCAGCTGAGGCAAAGATCCCTAACATCACGGCTTGGGATTTATGAGTCAATCGTCCTCCCTGCTCCGCTCGCAGGCACAGTAACGCAGGGAAACCACCCGTCACCATGACACCTCACTAAATCACACTGAACACATACGCGTGTATCGCTGCATGTATCCCACAAGCCCCTGCTCCTTGTCTCTCTATCTATCTATTCGTCTTTTTCAGCTGTCTGTCTTTCTCATCGTCTCTGGTGTGTCTTGTCTGGTTTTCTTTTTTACCGTAGAATGGAGTAGAATAGCACTTTAAAGGTGCTATGAGTAGAATTTTTAAAAATCAATACCATCATCAATGCAATCATTGTCAAATTAGTTGTGATATCTTGGTATAATGACTGCAAACAAATGACATAATGTTGGAGATGATTGGTCGCCTCTATCTCACCCCAGTGGTATTGTTCTAGTGTTTCTCCACATTAAGACTACATTTCCCATAAGCCCCGTTGTAATTGTTTCCTTGTATCATAGCAACTAGTAGCTAGTTTCTACTCATGCTGTTTGCCTCTTGATCTGTTTATTTCTTTTTCAGCTGTCTCATCGTTTTTCTTCATCTCTCTCTCTCTCTCTCTCTCCATCTTTCCCTCACTTTTTTCCATATTTGTGCCAACATTTGTCTTCTCCGTCTCTCCCTCTCTCTTCTTCTTTCCCTTACGTTTGAAGATGTTTGATACCTCTTCATTTTCTTTTCCCCCCATCTGTTTCGGATAGCTTCCATCTCTCCTCACCGCTGCCCACCTCTCTCCGTTTATCTCCGTTCGTCTCGCTACATTCTCTTGTTCCCAAGTACCTTTGATCAGTTGTTTTCATTGCTTTTGTTCTCTTTTTTAAAGGAAAGTGTGTAGTTCATTCCCCTTGTCGTTTCAGATAAGAGCGTATTAACTTTATTGATCCTTCAGGGCGTATTAGGTCACTGCAGCAGTACAGAACTGGATGTACAAACCCGTTAACACAGAGTTGCTGTTGGCTGGAAACAGTTCCAGCCATGTTGACCGTTGGCTGACTGACAGATGTTTGCAGTTTACTCAAGTATGACTTTTGTGAATGTGTTGATGCCAGGCCAGCGGGGGACATATTTTTCACAGACAGTTGTTTTCATCACTTCAGCATCTCTAGACACTGTCCTAATTTACTGTCTCAGATTTTTCATCATCTCTCTGTGATTTTCCAATTTTCTCCTTGTGCATTTCCCGCTATTCCTCCTCCTCTTCCTCTTCTTCTTCCTCTGATCGTACAGCTGCTCTTCCATGTATGTAATTCTTACTGTTTGGGAAAGCTTTCATGCTTTTCATGCAACAGCTGTGCCGCATTTGTCACGACAGTGGAAATTGATTTAGACCATAATTCAAGGCTGTTTCAATGAGACATGGGTTCAGTCAGTGTGCAGTTTGTCCACACACACACACACACACAGAGAGAGAGAAGTAGTTTTGCCCGCCGATGACTTCCCGGCTTGATTTACTGTGTTGTACCTGGACGCCGGGGGCAAGCCGCTAATTAGACACAATCGATCTCTCAGGTTCATTAGAGGAAATCTATGCTGGTGTGATTTATACTCGTGGCTTTATGGGGCTCTGCTTAGTCTCCGTACAGCTGAGTCTAATGAACCCTCTGATCCAAAGGCTTTTGTTTTTAGCCATTATTTACTTTTCTGCTTTGCATCTCATTATCTTTCCTGATTTGTTTTACCTGTTTTGAGTCATATTTTATTCTGTAGCGCTTTGAGGTTTATTTTTCATTGAAA
>NC_136017.1:3916866-3989366 GCF_048128805.1 Centroberyx gerrardi
TGTTTTCACTATCGATATATATCACGATACGGCTAACGTATGCAAAATCACGTTAAATAAATTAATGTTCATCCCATTGAACCGAATGGTGGGACTATTCTATTCTATTCTATTTTATTCTATTCTATGATACCACTGAAGATGATAAATGAGGCTTAGTGTCAGTATGTCTGAGTGTATATACAGTATAGTGAGCAATATTTGTGTGTGTGTGTCTGTGGCAGCATGCAGAGGAAAACACTCAACAGTTAAAAACCAACACTAAGCCTGTTTCTGTCAGTCCGCACCCATCAGAGAGACTTAAACACTCTGAGCCGCCGCCCAAGGGTGATATCAGCTCTGTGGGTGGACACACAGCTCTCCAGTCAACACCTGTCCACTCCAAGTACCTGTCACTGCATCATCAGCACTTATTAATACTGGAGAAATGTGCTGTGTGCAGGACTTCAGACCGCCACCACTGACAGATTTTCAAGATTCGGACCGAATCAGCAGCCGAATCGCCCACCTGTGTGTGAGCAACCAGGTGGATTTAATGGGGAAATATACAAGATATAAAGGAGTAAAACTGAGGATTTTTTGCTTTTGTGGTTTGTTTTAACCTCTTGAGGTGCCAGACGGGTGGAGTTTGCCACACAGGAATGTATTATGAGTGACACTTTGAGGAAAGTATTTAAAAGTCCATTTATGATAACACTTAACTTGAAGCGGTGTTCATTAGGCTTTATAAGCAAATTAGAAGTGTAAGATAATTATTATAATCAGAGCGTGATTTAATACGCACAACATGCCAAAATTTTATAGCGTTGAATACTTTATGGAGCAACTGCATGGTTAACGACATATGTAATTTATCTATCAATTATATATCGCAAAAAAAAGTTTATCTCTGCTTCTAATGAGCTTGTAATCTGTTTGTGACGCATCACACTGCACTTCAAGTAAAGTTTTACTCAATTTAATCTGCTTTTCTGTGATTAACGACTTAACCTGACACTATCTGAAATGTCCTGATGCAGTAAACCCCACCCATCTGGTCCTCCAAGCAGTTTAAAACAAACGCTGAGGATTTGCAGGTTGAGAGGGGAGATTCCTGAGTGCGTCCAAACCATTAAAGTATGTAAAAGTTGTTCACTGGAGTCGAGGGTGCAAAAGTTCAAAGGTCTTTTAGCTTTTACGCACAAAAAAAGAGCTTGGCTTCCTTTTTTCCAAATGCCAAGGATTATTTTGAACCCGTATTCGACCCAGGTTTGGTGTACAGGTGGAAATAAATGGACATGTGGCTTCTACACCTGCTGCTGTGTATTCATATCAGCACTTTTCTCAGATAATTCACAATAGGACATTGTTTTTGTTTTTCCCGGATGTTCTCGCTGTTTCTCACCGGGCTCTGGCACCAGTTCAGACGCTCGTACTGCAGTCTTTGTTTTGTTATTGCTCCCATGAGGCTTACACTCTCAATATTGTCCTATAGAGGATATTATCAAGTATTTATACACTAACAGGAGATACGTAGTGGAAGTGATCAAAATGAAAGGAAGCGTCAGAGTAAAGACTTCCTTCGGTGAATGTGTTTACCTGCAGTTTGACATTCCCACATTATTCATGAGATTCAGAGTCGCTGTGTGAAGATACTATAAGATAAGATGAACTTTATGGGTCTGTAAAGGGGGGATTAGGTCTGATGGCAGCAGAGAAGGATGAGATCTAGATGAAAATACAATAAATGAAGTGATTATTGACAGATTCAAAGCTGTACAGATGTTTCCAGAAGTCTTGCTGCTCCCTTTAGTTTGACAAAACTCTCTTGTCACCGCTCTTATTCAAAGTGGCTGCTGTCACTTTGCCGTTGACAGCATCGCCCCCTACAGACTTCCTTTCTCAGAAAAAAACGGAATAAAAGTAGAAGAAAAACTGAAGAGAGCAGGGATTTGTCTGAAGTTTAAGTTTGAAGATAAGAAAGATTGGAAGACTCTTGATGAGTATATTTTCCACACTTCTTATCTTTGTTTTTCATCAAAATAATCCTGAACTCATGCTGCAAGTAGCTGATTGACCACAAACTGTCCGCTGCTGGAGCAGGATCATATTCATTCAGTCTCCTTACTGATTGTATAAGAAATGGAAGTGTAGTATCTGTCCAGTCTTCAGTATTCAGTCTTAAAATCTTATTTTTTCTCAAAACAAGCAGAAAAATCTGCCAATGGGCCGAGATGATTTCTCTCTTTTCCAAAAGCAAGTGACATTATCTTGAAATATGTCAGATCACTTCACTAGTACAGTACTAGTACACTAATTCAGTGTTGCTTGATTCAAGAACATTCTTGAAACAAGTTTGTCTTTTAGTGTAGTACTGAATCTGACTGAGTCCAAATCTTGTTAATTTTCTTAAAACAAGGGCAAAATTCTGCCGTTGGGGTGACAATCTTTCACTTGTCTCCAAAGCCTTTTCACTGATTTTGAGAATTTTCTTGAAACAAGTTACAATATTTAAAAAAAAATTAGCCATATCTCTCCTCTAGCATCATATTATCATACAGTTTCAACTGACTTAGTTCAGGAAGTGGACGTTTCTTCAATCACAATCACAATATTCACAGTAAATGTACAGGAACTGTCAGTGCTGAAACAATTTGATTTGCATTGGAAGCAACTGCAATTATCTCTCCCCCACTGGCAGATTTTCCACTAGTTTTAAGAAAAAAATAAGATTTAATCAAGAGTCAGCAGTAGATTAAATGACATTCTGCTACAGACTGTATCATATTGAGAGTTAAAGAGACTCTGGTTTTTCAGTGTAAGTCTGGTAGCTGAGATGCAATCAGCTCCTCCAACATCCTCCCTCAGCTCTCACACAGTCCGTCGTCAACTTTAATGTGACCGCAGCCTCTGCCAGCTATTGTGTCTCTTAATGACCTCCACACCGGGGATGCATGGAGGGGGGGGGGACGTTGGTGTTCGGCATCGCTTCCCCAGGGAGCAGAGGGGGTTCCTGGGGAGAGGGGCAGCACCTGCACTGGGTCCCCGGGTGTGGAGGCGGGCGGACGGGCTTCGCTCTCACGCTCTGTTCCCTGGCGGCCTTCCAGCGCCTCCGCTTAATCACAGCTAAGATCACAGAGCGCACAATGCAGCTCGGCCCGGCCAGAAGGTACGGAGCTACTGTGTTGCTGTGGTGGGAGTTAGAGCCGCTTGTTTTAACGCTGTGTAGGTGAAGCACAGGCTCAGAAGGTCTGGAAGTGGTTGTTGAGTCCAGAGAGATTCACTGGTTAAGATCTACAACCACATGTCTCTCTACTGAATCCCACCAGCTGATTTTCTACTATTTCTGCATCCTTTACTGCAGAAAATGAGAAGCTGTCCAGTGATTTTATCTTGTTTCCAGACCTATCAGCTTATTTCATGATATTTTCAGTCAAATTCTCTCACTGCACTGGCAGATAATCTGCTGGTTTCCATAAATTTCACTTGATTCATGCTAATATGACTTCTTCTTTCAAGAAATAATCATAAAACAATGAAGAAAATCTGGAAACAAGAAACTTTCTCCAAGACAATTTCACTTTTACCAAGAAAATGTCCTGAAACAAGTTACATTCTCCTGGAAAAAAGTTTGTTGAAACCAGTAAAATTATCTGCCAGTGCAGTGAGATGGTTTCACTGAAGAAAGAGGCTGAAAGAGGCTGATAGAGGCTGACCGGCTTCTCACTGATGGTCTCATTTGTTTACAGTAATTATACTAATGTCTCAAAATTAATGTGGTGATGATTTATTGATGTTGAGCGCACCTTTGAACAAAGAGGAGAGCTGATTGTTGTCTCTGTGTCTGCCTCCAGGATCCCAGTCGGTCCATGAGAAAGCCCCAGCGGTGAAGGCGATGCTGCTGGCCGGTCCGGCCGGTGTGGGGAAGAAGATGCTGGTCCACGCCGTCTGCACCGAGACCGGAGCCAACCTCTTCAACCTTTCCCCCGGCAACCTGACGGGCAAATACCCCGGTCGCACCGGGCTGCAGTACCTGCTGCACATGGTGTTCAAGGTGGGTGAGAAACTGGACCTGTGCATTCTTGACAAACGAAAGAAAATGCAAGAAAGATTAATTAATTGATCTCCGAGGGGAAAGTGGGTCATTGCAGAAGATTGAAGATGTTATCATCTTGTCAAACAAAAATTTAAAGGTCCCATATGGTGTAAAGCAGGACTCCCCTTGCCTCTGTGATGATAAAGGAGTTGGATGGTCTATCTAAACATGGTGAAAGTATCAAAACTAAATCCACACAATCCATATTAGAAAAGCGAGCCTCTAAACGAGCCGTTTTGGACGTAACTTTGTGGCGTCACAAAGGTTCGCTCATTATCATTTCTGTAAGAAATAATAGACTAACAAAGTGTTTTTTTCAAAGCGGTCGAGCGGTCGTCATCGTTTATTACCGGAGAGTTTTCCCTACCTGTAGCCGCCGGGCCGCGGCGTCTCACGTTTCACTCTTGAAACCGTTAGCCAATCAGAACAGAGGGGTCGTTAATATTAATGAGCCTTAAAGACACGGCGACAGAAACAGCCTGTTCTTGGTAAGGCTCAGAGAGATGCTGGAAAATGAACGTGGAGAAATGGATTGAGAGTGTTTTTGGTTCATGACACCACACACACAGCTTTGAATGGACAGAAAGACACAAAATAAAACTCTGGGAAGTGGAGAATATGGAACCTTTAAGTTACTTCTCTTTAAAAGAAAATACCCTGTTTTGCCTTTATTTTGAGCTGAAAACAGTTTTGTAACATTAGGTGCAACATTTCAAATGGTGGATTTTTCAATTTAGAATGAGACTTAGATTTGGGGTCAAGTCATTTCCAATTCAATCAAATCCAGATAAAAATAGATAAAATTGCAATCAATTTTCTAATGATGGGGCATTCATTTTTAATCATTTTTACAATGGATATGCCAATCCTCTTCATACAAAAAGCTTCTGGAGGCTGAAGGCCCTCCTGCCACACCAAGGTCTGGTCAAAAATCTGGCAATATGTTTTTGCCTTGCTTATCGGCAAAAAACTCATCGGAAAATATAAGTTGAGACTTTATTACGAATCTGTAGGATGTTCCGGTACATTCGGCATGTATATAATCCTCCAAACAGCTCGAATTTTAACGGAAAACTGGTAGTGATGTTGGAACAAAACTCCTCGTATGTTGGTACAAGCACCAACTACACTCGGTCCCGCCGTGACGTGACTGTACAGTTCACATGTTTACAGCAGCCTGGCGTCGAACGCTCGGGGAAAACAGCGGCTTTCCGTGTTAATCTCCTGGAACCGGCCTGACTTTGAATAAGACCCGAAGATTGTCTTATAAACTTGTAGAAAAGCTTCACAATGTTATCAGAAGAGGCCCAGCAGAGAGGGAGCTCTGAGGAGCAGGCGGAGCGGAGCGGGGCGGGGCGGGGCGCTGCTGCACAACAAGGACCAGGATGCTGGATGTTTATCAGATGCTATCTGGTCAACACAGTCGCTGCTGCTGGCTCCACTGTGCCATTCTTCACCCACTGACTCACCGGGAAGCTGTGTGTGTGTGTGTGTGTGTGGTGTGTGTGTGAGTGTGTGAGAGAGAGAGAGAGAGAGAGAGAGAAAAACAGAGAGAGTGTGTGGTGTGTGTGCAGGTGTGCATGTTTGTGTGTGAGAGAGAGCGAGAGAAAGAGAGAGAAATAGCTAGTATGGTGTTTGTGTGTGTGTGTGTGTGTGTGTGTGTGTGTGTGTGTGTGACAGAGAGAGAGAGAAACAGAGAGAGTGTCTGTTGTGTGTGCAGGTGTGCATGTTTGTGTGTGAGAGAGAGCGAGAGAAAGAGAGAGAAATAGCTAGTATGGTGTTTGTGTGTGTGTGTGTGTGTCAACTGTGTGTGTGTGTGAGAGAGAGACACACATGGTGTGTGTTGTGAGTGTGTGTGTTTGTGTGTGTGTGTTTGTGTGTGAAGAGAATGAGAAAGAAAGAGAAATAGCTAGTATGACGTGTGTGTGTGTGTGAGAGAGAGAGAGTGAGACTATCTGTGTGTGTATGAAAGTATGAAAATGTGTGTGTGTGTGTGTGTGTGCATTCGTGTGTGTTTGTGAGTGTGTGTGTGTGTGTGCAGACCAGTCGTGCTCGCTCACCTCTCCATGCAGCTGGTTGGTTTTAAAGGTAAACAAGGCCGGACTCTGTCGTGTTTTGGCCACATTGTCCCGTGCGGAGCCTGTCAGCGCCTCTCTTAAGTGCATTGTGGGATTAAGAAACGTGTCCGGACGGGACGAGACGGGACAGGACGTCCTGCTGGCTGCCGGGACAAACCTCCAGACTCCACTGTCCTGCTAAGTGCTCTGCTACAAACACTGCAGGCAACACTTTCTGTCTGAAACACAATAGAGAGAATCTAATGTTCACTTTCTAACTAAAAGCACTTAACAGTCATGCAGCTGCCCATTCATGTTGTTTATTTATTGTTGTTTGTGTTGACTATAGTGAGATGTGTCTTTCTTCCTCTCTATATCTCTCCCTAGTTCTTCCCTCTCCTTTTTAAAGTAATAATCCACAACATTTTCATATAAATAAATATCCGTTTTCCTCCTCTATATTGCCGATTAACACAGTGATTCAACCTATATCCAGTTGATGAAAGCTTTTCCATTGTCTGTTATGAACAGCGTTTTACATTTCTGGTTTGTTTGTAATAAACAGAAGAAGAAGAACTGGGTAGTTAGCATGAGCAGTGATAGCCACCATGGCTAAACAGACAAAGAAAAGAGAAACTCAAACTGCATCAACAGAAAATCCAAGCCCCGCCCACACTGTTTGATTGACAGGTGATCTCTGGGAAGTGCAGAGCAGAAACACCACAGTGATGAGGCTGAGGGACAAAGATGGAGACTAAATTCATTACTACTATTCATTACTATTCATTACTCAGTAATTACCAGTCATTATTACAACTATTTTACTTGGATATTACTTATTAATTACTTACTTGTAATTAATGGACTGTAATTCAAAGGGTTGTTTTCACTTCATTTCAGAACAAGACAAAGAAGAGCCTAGCTTATTGATTTGTAGTTTTTCTTGTTAATAATCTAAATATTTGTTTGGTTCATTTGTTTCTTTTCTGTCCTGTTTTGGTCACTGAGGGTTTGGATTTGGTGACAAATTGCAAGTTGTAGTGTTTGAAGTGTGTTGTTTCTCCAGGCAGGTTAATGAGTTGTTAAGCTGCTTTATTCAAATGTAAATGTGCCTTTTGACCTATATGTGTGTGTGTGTGTGTGTGTGGGTGTTGGTTTCTATCTGTCTGCACATTGCTGCTACAGAAATACTTAGATGCCGGATACTTTTGTCCCATTTGAGAAACTAATGGTTTTGTGTTGAGAGCAGAAGATCGTCGTCTTTGAAGCAGCTTGTTTCCCCAGTCAGGTTAATAAGCACTTAGAGGGCTTTATTATAATGTTAATGTCCCAGTTGACTGTGTGTGTGTGTGTTTGTGTGTGTGTGTGTTTGTTGCTTCATACTTTTGTCACTCTTAGACAGTGTGTGAGTAACGCATTAGAGTACTCAGATTACTTTTTTGTTGTAAATAACTTAATGTGTTAGTTTTTCAATTCTTGTAATCCGCTATTAGTTACTTTTTAAAAATAGAATGTCGTTACTGATGTTTTTCTTTCATATTGTTTCATTTTTGTTAGCACAAATTTTAAAAAGTAGAAAAAAGTGAAGGAATCTTGTGCAGACAACATGCTGCTAATTGAAAAATATATTATTTTTCAATTCGCAAGTCTGCTCAATATAAATGAGACTGGATTCCTTAGTCTGTATTGAACATCACACTTGGCAGCACAAGTTACTTTTTAAGTAGCAAAGTAAAGTAACTAGTGCACAAACGATTATTCGATTCATCGATTAGTCGATCGACAGAAAATGAATCGATTATAATTTTGATAATCGATTAATCATTTCAGTCAAGGTAAAGTAAGTAAAGTAAAAATACCAAACATTTTCTGGTTGCAGCTTCACAAACGCTAAGATTTGCAGCTTTTCTCTCTCATATCATTATAAAATGAATACTTTTTATAAGAGACATTTGAAGAATCACTTTGGGCTCTGGGAACTTGTGATGGACATTTATCATTATTTTTGTCATTTTATAGATGAAATGATTAACGATTAATCAAAAAAATAATTGACAGATGAATTGATAATAAAAATAATCGTTAGTTTCAGCCTTAAAAGTAACTAATTGCTTTTAAAGTAACTTTCCCCAACACTGCTTTTAAATAGCCTAATCGATTTTATGAGGCATTTTACTTCTCTAGTCAGGTGAAGTGAAGCCAAAGTTATTTGTCACTTTTAACAAACAGGTTAGAACAAAAATAAGAAGAGACAGAACAACTACATCACAAGCTGCAGAGTTAATAAGTTGTTTAGGAGCTTTATTGAAATGTAAATGTCCCAGTTGACCCAGCGTGTGTGTGTGTGTGTGTGTGTTGTGTGTGTGTGTGTGTGTGTGTGTGTGGGTGTCAGTTTGCTTGCACATAGCTGTCACCCCCTTCCTTGCTTCCCCTTCCTCTCTGGACTGTGTGTGTGGGATGCTTTGCCCCGGGCCTGTCTGCAGGTTTCTGGGTGTTATGTGTACATTTGTCTCCCTCTGTGTGTGTGTGTGGGAGTCTCCATATGACGTGTGTGTGTGTGTGTGTGTGTGTGTATGTTTTCCTGCGGCAGGTGGCTCGCCAGCTGCAGCCGTCGGTGATCTGGATCGGAGACGCAGAGAAAACCTTCTACAAGAAAGTCCCAAAGACTGAGAAAGAGGTGAGGATGGACCAAACCGCCTCATAACATGAGAATGAAAACAAGTATGAACTCTGAAATGCAGATTACATGATTTGAATTATGTGACAATAGCATGAATTGGACTCTCAATTTTCTCCTATTTGTCACATGATAAGGTTAGTTATCGGTTCAGTTTAGGCAAATAAAACATAAAAGTCATGACTTAAGGTAATTGATAACTGTAATATTATTACTGAAATTGAAATAGTCATTTGTTACACTACTCATTACTGGGAAAAACAACACAATTACTTTTGATGCAAGCAGCATCAACACCCTTTGCTTTGCCTTAAACCATTAAAATCCCATTTCTGACGGTTTCCATCTGCTGTCAAACAGCACTGTCATCTTTTGGTGGAGGATCTTCTGCAATAAAGATCAGACGATTTAATTGGGGCGATATTTTCACACAAATGCTCAGTATTCAGAATCAGGAATCACTTTAATCACCAAGCACAACAAATGAAGGGCTTGAAATGAAGGGAAGATATTGTTACCTAATGTGTACTGCTTAATATTAGAAAAACAAGGATGGATACATCCACTAAACTGATACCAATTATGTTAATCAAGGGCTGAAGATCACTGATAATAATAATATTCAACAGTGAGTTTTACTTTGATCGCAGTAATCATTTTTGTCAGAGTTGATGTCACATTTTTCAACTGGCGGAGATCAAATTTTTCAATGAAACTCTTCAGTACAGGATTGTTTTTTCAGTTTCAGAGTCAGTAGACAGAAGACTACATCACTTTACATTTAGACATTCACCGTTTACTGTGTTCAAATGAAGAAAATACAATGTTGCGTTGGTTCCTCATAGACTTTGTTCTAAAGAGGTTTGTTTTGCGAAGTTCCTAGCAGGTTTTATATGATATTTATTCAGTTTTCCATTCTTCTGTCCAATCTCTAAAGAAATCAGTCAGAATGAAAGCTCTGTTGTTGTTATTTTCATTCATATTTTGAAATGAATGAACGGGAAGTGAATTGACACGAGTCCAGGTGTCCGGTCCCATCCCTGGAGCAGCTGATGATGTCAGAGGACAACTGAGCCTGTGCTTCCCTCTTGTGGCGACTTCACTCAGTAAGGTTTTCTCCACAGTGGGGACTTCAGTTGCAGAAAATGAAGCAAGGAAATGGTAAAAAAAAAAAAAATACAAACATAGGAAGTAGTTAAAAATGGTCAAAACTCCTTAATCACTGATAACAGAAAACTTTGGATCCTTCACCTGCTGGTAAAAAGTTGAAATGTAAAAAGCAGCGATACAAAAAGAAAACCAAGGCAGAGTTTGAGCCTGACGTCATTTTTAATTGTCTTGCAGCCCATAATGTAATAAAGGCTTTTATCTTTTTTTCACTTGAGACTTGAGTAGAGCTGCAACGATTAATCGATTAATCGATTAGTTGTCAACTATTAAATTAATCGCCAACTATTTTGATAATCGATTAATCGGTTTGAGTAATTTTTTAAGAAAAATAAGTCAAAATTCTCTTGATTCCAGCTTCTTAAATGTGAATATTTTCTGGTTTCTTTACTCCTCTATGACAGTAAACTGAATATCTTTGGGTTGTGGACAAAACAAGACATTTGAGGACGTCATCTTGGGCTTTGGGAAACACTGATCAACATTTTTCACCATTTTCTGACATTTTATAGACCAAACAACTAATCGATTAATCGAGAAAATAATCGACAGATTAATCGACAGTGAAAATAATCGTTAGTTGCAGCCCTAGACTTGAGAGTGCCTTGGGTTTTTGTTTTTTTTGGCTTCTACTTTTTACATTTCAACTTTTTACCAGCAAGTTAAGGATCTAAAGTTTTCTGTTACTAGTTTGTTCCTCCAAACAGCACCTGCAGAAAAGAATGAGTATTTTTACATTTGGACAGACACTGTTTGTTGCTTATTTTAGTCGTGATCTTGAATAAGATTTGCTCTGGACTCTCGTCTCGACCCCCTTTGGACCCGGTCTTAAGTCAAACTTGGCTGGACCTGGTCTTGAAAATGACTTGGACTCGACTAAGGTGGAACACATTGGCCTAAGTCAGGCATTGCGTGAACTGTGGCTTCAACCAGTGCATCAATAACAACTGTTGCACCCTGAGGCAGACCGTGGAATGAATTACCCAATAAAATTTAATGGCTTTTGAATTTTTCAAGAGTTTCGTACCTCTGATTCATGGAAGACTTGTGCTTTTCACATGCAGAGTTCACCAGAAATGTTGTTTTGGACCCGTCTTCACTCTGTAGTTCAAGAAAAGCCTAGCAAGGACCGCAGTAAATTACTCACCATTTCAATCTCTTTTTCTCTCCTTCTCTCTCTCCTGGTCTCTCTGTCCGTCCCTCTTCTTCCAGATGGAGCCCAAGAGGCTGAAGAAGGACCTGCCCAAGGCTCTGAAGACCCTGAAGCCGGAGGATCGCGTTCTGGTCTTGGGAACGAGCCGCAGGCCGTTCGACGCCGAGCTCAAACCCTTCTGTAAAGTCTACAGGAAGATCGTCCTCATCCCCAGACCGGACTACGCCTCCAGGCTGGGTAGGAGACACACACCGAGGAGAGAGTCTGCTTTGTACTATAGTAGACCAGGAAATTAAATGCATGTTGTATAAATGCAAGTGTATTGTGAAAAGTTGACACATCCTCAGCATTTTGTAGCCGTCACTTGGTGAAAAATTATTTGGTTAACTCTCCACCTCTGTCTATTACAAACAAGGAAAGGTGGTAAATGAAAATGTAGAAATTTGACAGCATGATATAATGTCATTTGTGTCTCCAATGACGACACAGCATCCAAAATTGGTTTCTAAATATGCTGCTGACATATTGACTTTTGCTGTATATTACTAAAAATGGTAAATAATGGTAGTACAGTAAGTGCCACAAGGTTTATAGAATCATTGGTGAGCAATCTCTGGTTGTTAAGTGCTAATCAGTGAAGTTAAGTCAAGTTTATTTGTATAGCCCTTAATCACAGGCTTCACATCGCCCACACTGTGAAAACAATAAATGAAAATGACACCCTCCACCTTAGAGAAAACAGGGAAAAACTCCCACGAAAACCTCATTAGGGAAAAAAAAAGGGTTTCACAGAGAGAGAGGATGTGGATGGAAATTGTGTGGATGGAATATAAAGCTATAATCAGCTGTATAACGCAGGCTGTTTGTTGTTTGTCTCCTGCAGTCCTGTGGAGGGAGCTGCTGCGTGGCGGGGGGGCGGAGCCGGGTCCCGGTCTGGACCTCAGCTCCCTGGCTAAGATCACAGACGGATACACGCAGGGTCACATCCTGCGGGCCGTCCGCTCGGTGCTCCGCCCCCGCAGGCTGACCCGGCTCGCCGCCAAGCCCCTCTCCGCCTCCGAGTTCGTCCCCCCGCTGGCCAGACTGGACCCCGTGTTCAGGGAGGAGGAGGAGGCCTTCAAGGTCTGAGAGCACGCTTCGTATCGCCGCCGACGGGTTCGAAGGGTTAAAGTTAAAGAATGAATGTGTTTCGGCTGCAGTCGGCTTCGTCAGGGTGAAGCCTAGATCACACTAGACGATTTTAAAGACCCCGTGAAGTGGCATGGAGAGCGTGATCTGCTTCCGTGTGTTGACGTATGTCCAAATGAAACAGAAAGTTAGGGCGGGAAGCGTCAGTGGGAGGGGCTTATTTGAATATTAACGAGATATGGAGGAAGTCAAATGTCAACCTTGCTCAGATCAATAATGGACAGCAGTCTGCACTCGGTTGTGGAGGAATATTCTCCGCCAGTTTTAGGTGAAGCAACCAGAAACACTCCTTCGTTCATGTTGCAGCTGAACTGAGTTGCATGCTGGGAAAAAATAGCAGGGGTTGGGGGGGAATAATTCCAACGGTTATCAAAATTTCATTGGATGAAATTTTTGTCTCCGCCCCCAAGTGCAGGATGAGTCATCAGAAGAAATGTGTTGTTCATCAGAAAGAGAAAGAGTTAATTTTGATTTTTAAAAAAAATCTAGAAATCAATATTTTTTTTTGGCCTGTATTGGTGAACACTAAGTCCAGCAACATCGGCAAAAAGGTTAAAAAAAAAAAAAAAAAAAAAAAAAAAGAGAATGAACCAGGAGAGAAATTACTCTTGATCAGTTGCTCTGCACTTTTATTTGGAGGAATAAATCTCATATAAAAAAATGGCAGCGTGCCCGGATCAATCCACATAAGCATCCAATTACAAATTAAAGGAAAGAAGTCTCATACAAAATTCTTAATCAATAATGTAATAATGAGATTACTAAATACATTTGTAATCTGCATCTGTGGACAGATATTTTGTAATTGCATTTACAGTGAATTGTTCTGAATGAATGGGGAAATGTTTTTGAATGACAGAATTGGGGATTTGGGGATTTTTCATGAGTTTTTATTTTTATGTAGTTTTCAAAAGCACATGCAAATGATTACAGACTGACTCCACAAGACTAGACCACAGTAGAATCGAATGGAATAGATTAGGATTGAATAGAGAAGGAAAACAGTTCTTCCATTAAGGGCTTATAAACCATCTTTCAGTTAAATACAGTATCATCTGCACAGTCCTGGATACTCATTCATCATTCTGTCCTGCAGAACTAAAGACCTGAGAGAAAAATGTCTTCAAATTTATCTCCTGCCCTAATAAGAGCATCTTTGCTGTAGAAGTAGACTGTATAGTATCTAATAGCGTATAATTAATGGGTGTAATTTCCAGTGATGTTAAATCGATCTTTTGACTTTGAAAACACACAGAAAGTAGTTCCTCTCTCTCTGTAGGACAGCATTGCCTCTGAACAGCCACCAGAGGGCGCTCTTCCTCTGCAGTTTCAAACTCCAGACTCCCTTCATGCAGTGTGTGTGTGTGTGTGTGTGTCTGCAGATGTGGTACAGCAAGACGCCGCTGGGCAAGAGGAAGGCGCGGGCCGCCAAAACCATGGAAGAAGAAGCGGCGGAGAAGGGGAAGGGCAAGGACAAGACGGGCAGAGGGCCGAAGAAGAGCAAGGACGACAAAAGCAAGACGAAGAAGAAGAAGACGACAAAGAAAAAGAAGTGATTGAATGGAAACCGGTGGATTTTTAATGTAGAATTTTGTAAAAGTAAGAGGAACTATGGACTGTTAGTGTGAATTTGGAGGAAATTATGTCATAGATTTTATTTTGTTAGTATTCTATTGATTGCAAAATTGCCTTTTTCAAGCTGTAGCCCTGAATATCGGAACTGAACTTTTGGACTATAACGTTATTGGTTATTAGTGATGCTTTTCCACTCCAATTTTGGTGATTTTCATGTTTACACGCTCCTCTATGGGTTGAGAAAATCCCAAAACTGAAGTCTTTACAAAACCAATATTAGATAAACTGAAAAAACACACAGTGGTCAAGCTGAAAACAAGGCTGCTGTTGTTAGTTTGTGAAAAGTTTTGAAGATACAAAGTTTTCACCCAGCAACAGCGTTCTGCTTAATGAGCAAGCAGCATGATAGTAGATCATGGTGACAATCCATTCAAGCCATTGCTGGATGAGCGTCTTCAATCATTTCTCCAGAAGTGTGTGTGTGTGTGTGTGTGTGTGTGTGTGTGTGTGTGTGTGTGTGTGTGTGTGTGTGTGTGTGTGTGTGTGTGTGTGTGTAGCCTTCGGGCTTCCCCAGTATCCTCAGACAAATCATCATTAAACATCTCTGGAACCACAAGAGCGTGCAAACAGAGACAGAGAGACTTCCAGTACCTTTAACCATGAAAAAACACAGACGAATAAATGAATTAATGCTGCACACACACACACACACACACACACACACACACACACACACACACACACACCTTACCTTTCTCCCTGGCAGCCTTGGCACAGCCACAGTTGCGTGGCAGAGGCTTTCTGTGCCAAGGAGCTGCTAATTAGCCTGTGTAATTTTCATTGTTGCCAATTACAGCCAGAGGGGCTGCAGCACGGCACCTTGTCCCAGGTCGCTGTGTGTGTGTGTGTGTGTGTGTGTGAGTGTGTGTGTGTGTTTACAGTCGATGCTAACGAGCCGGCCTGCCCTGCCAAGCGGTTGACCCACTTCCCAGAGGAAGTCCCCAAGGACCCGCCACCCCCCCCCCCCGACCCTCCTCCCTTCCCTTCCTCCTCCCCCCCTCCTCCCAGTCAGCCAATCAGGAGGTCACTATCCACCATAGTGAATAGTGGGCGTGTCCTATTTCCCAGTCACACCCATTGATCCTCTGTCTGGGTTTGAACTCTCCTCTTCTTCTTCATCTCCTTTCACTTACATTCCCTGTCATCTTCCCTCTCTCTCTCTCTCTCTCTTTCTCTCTCTCTCTCTCCCTCGTCCCTCACCAGGTGGGCCCACGGAGCGTAACAAACACGGTCACCTTTTCTGGCTCCTTGTAGCTTCAACCGACGTCTAATTGAATTATTCATAAGTATCCGGGCCGCCGCCTTCCTCGCCCAAGAAAAGGCCCCGGAGCAGGAGCGGAGGTTTTTATGTGAAGACGGCGCGCTTTATTTACTCCAGCCGTGGTCCCGGTGGGGCCGCCTCGCCGAGCGCCCCGGCCCGGCGAGGTGAACGGGCGCGCACTTACCCAGAATAACACGCTCCCGATGCGGTAAACGCACAGATAATTAGCGGACGCAGACACACAGCGGTGTCACTAATCTGCTCAGCGACATGTGAGTCGTGGCGTCAGCTGAGCGCTTCTCTCTTCTTCTTCACCCTGTTTTTCTGCTCCTCAGCCCCCGTCCTCTGTATGTAATATTCATAGGAATGTAAAGCGTTATTGATCCCTGAAGGGAAATTCTCTTTTTGGTTGCCCGCCCTCCATTAAGGAGGTCAGCGCACACAATTAGCGCCCCGTTGGCTGGTAGGGACTCAGTGTCTCGCTCAAGGACACTTTAAAGAGCGAATCACGTTGTTTGAGCCGTAAACACAGTTATGTAGCTTCTGTGTAGTGAACAGCAGTAATCCTGTACTGAAGTTCCACGTTTTTCCAACTAGGGTCAGAAAATTGTTGTTGCTCTGTGCTCTCTATGGGCTGAAACGTCTGGCCACGCCTCCATCAGTGATGTCACAGCAGGTATTTCAGCTTTTGGCAACATCAAATGCTTTGAGATCAAGAAACCGTCCCCAAGTAGATCCGTTACCACACACACACACACACACACCTTTGAATCCGGATTCATCGACTGGGACCCATGTATTCACATCCAACCTCATCATCAACATTTATCGGTTTATTTATCCTCTATTTTGTGTACTGACATGGTGATAAATGACTAGAATAAGCGAAATCTTGGCATTTCTATACATTTATACGGCTCAAATACGCGACAAAAAACAGAAACCATGCGTGTCTCCAAAGTTGTGATCGCCCCCTATACTCTCTCCTCCACTCTGCTGATGGTAACATTTCACTCATCTACGTTTGTGGCGATGATAATACTTTGATTATACATTCACACTGTCTTTCTCAGTGACTACAATTACAGATGATTAGCCTTGGGGTCGAGACCCGTCGGTGGAAAACCTCCCTCTTCTCCAGGAGCCTCTGAACCGTCGTTTTGCAATTAGTATTTATGGCCCCGGCTCCCGGCCTGCGGGTTTCGTGCCTCTCGAGCTGCAGCCTCCTACTGTCCCGAGGTTTGTTGTATCTGTTTATGCTGATTTTAGCCAGAAGAGGAGAGGAAAGTTATTCTCCCCGCCCCCAGGAGGGAGGAGGAAGGCGGCTCTGACAGCCTCATTTACGAAGCGAGGGCCAGCGGTCCGCCGGGGGCCGTTCCCGAGCCGGAGTGACAGGACTTCCCCGGGACCCGGGCTCAGGGGAAACTCCCTCTCCCCGACTGTCACATCCCAACACGACCAGGCTCTCTGAAGACATCCATTTTAAAACAAGGGGCCTGTTAAATATTCTCTCCTCATCAGACCCGGGTTAAATTGGATTCTCTGTGTTTGTTTTTAGACAGATTGTCCAGATGGGTGGAGTTTATCACATCAGGACAGTTCAGATAGCGTCAGGTCAGTTTTAGTCACGGTAAAGTCGAGTAAATTGACTTTCAAAGACTCTCCTGCAATTGTCTGTTAGCAAATACTTCAAGGCATGCAGCCATATTGGAGGACTGACTACAAAAAGAAACGTTTTTGCCTTTTCCTCCCTGAAAAAACAACGAGAACACCTTGTTTCTGTTATAATTACACTGTAAGAGGGAACAGATCAGCTAAATATTTTTCCTCGGTGTTGTTTACATCCTGCGCTTGTAGCCGGGATTTCACCCTAACTGTAAATTCATCACAAATCAAATGTGTGGAGGAGGAAGAAGAAGATTGATTGGGTGTGGAGGAACAGTCACCTGTTGTGGCCTTCAGTCCAAGGACTTCACCCTCCCACTGCACTGTGAACAGCCTGAAGCCAACCTGACTGGATCTGCAGAGAGATGGAGCGTGCATGAGGATCGCTCAGTAAGATCAACTGATGTTTGAGCTGCAGGAGGCTGTGGGTTCAAACCTCTAAGGTATCTTATATTTTTGATTAAATAAGGATTAGAAATGTATGTATAAATCTGTTGCTAGTAATGTGAACTCTCATGTAAACTAGATGACAAATGCTGTGTAAAGAGAGCCAGCATATAGCTCAGTGGGATGAAGAAATGCTTTACTTTACATTACTGTCTGGAAGATTGCAGGTTCAAGTCCCATCATCAGCCTCATGTAGTTAATATTGTTTCTGTCAGCAGTGTGAACTCTGCTCTAAATGAGCCAATGAAAGCTTGAGCTGCAGATTTGCAGATAGCTCAGTGAGTTCAGCAGCAGCTTGGTGTTGCTGAGTCTCTGCTCAGGCTGAGATGTTGCTGCTCAAATCAAATCCCAATATTTTTTGAAGATTAGGAGAGGAAGCAGGCCTCGAACCCAAAAGCTTCTCTTCTTCACACAGGTGAATTGAGCCACTGAATCTTTCAAATGCTCCTCTCAGTATTAGCGCTTCAATATTTCTTCTGGATATCAGCTTTGAAAACTAAGGACTCAAACCAGGAACCTTCTGAACACCAGGCAGCAGCAAACCTCATTTAGCCACTGAGTCTTTCCATATTAGTAGTTTCTTATGCAAATCTGTCGCCTGAATGCTGGCCTTCCATTGGTTAAAACAAAGTCAGGTGTCAACCCCTTCATCACAGTGAGTTAATGCCTTGTTCACCATCTGGGAATTGGTGATTGAGCTGCTGATCTGCACGACAGCCGAGATACTCTGACATCATCATGCATGTTCTAATTACACATTTTCACACACATTGCATACAGAAAGACACTAAATCACGCCTGCAATTTTATTTAGTTTTTACATGCACAGAATTCCCAGAATTGTATTCTTGTCAGGGATGAAAAGCCTCTGGTGCGCACATACACACACACACACACACACACACACACGCATGAATTCATGTCTCTGCTTGTGTATACATGTCTACACTCCAACAAATGCTCTCTCTCTCTCTCGCTCTCTCTCTCTCTCTCTCTCTCTCTCTCTCTCACACACACACACACACACACACACACTACAAACACACTCGGCATAGAAACACCTCCATTCCGGATCAATTACTGTGCTGGGGAAAGAGAACAATTAGCCAGCTGGCTATTATGAAACAAAGCAATTAATGTTATGCTAATAAGTCAGATTTTGAGCAATTCCAGATCATTTGCTAATCATTCGCTAATTACTTTGACGACTCTTTAGCGCATCAAATTATGAGTGATTAATCGGACAGATTTGGGCATTTAACAAACTCCTCAGAGCTCAACAGCAGCTCCGCCAGTTGGAGTCGCGTCGGCTGCTGCTGCCGTGTCATGATGACGGACCGACTGCGAGTCCACGTCAGGACGGGACTCAGTCCGCTTCCAACACCAGGACTTGGATCTTCAGAATCAGACTCGCTTTGGGAGCCCAGCAGCTGTTTGTCCGGGCAGGCGAGATTATGCTGCGTTCAAGTCAAGTCGGTAAATTTACTGTAAATTTGAGCTGCCAACTGGGAAAAAAATGCGTTTGTGTCTGCCTCCTAGTGGTGATTACAAGTAGGACATGTAGGATTTTTCGTATGTCACACAAATTGTGACGTATGAAGTATATCAACACAAACGACAAAAACTACAGCAAATCCAACGATGTCGGCAGTCCAAGGTCATCAAAAATTAAAATTATTGGTTATATTGACAGGAATATAACCAACTCTACTTATGAAAAGCAAGTAATATCTGCTGCAGTTCATGGTTGATTTTAAATTGATATATAAAATTTATGGATGTGGGCGTTCCAAGTAAAACACATGAACGCTTCAAAGATGTAACAACGAGATGTCATCCTGTTATTTCACTTCTTTCAGCATAACAGCATCAAAAAATGACTTTCATAAGTAACATTGATAGAGATACTGGCTGTTAACTCTTGAGTTTGAATAGGCATGTCAATCAACTCAGGCCACGCCCACAGCCCATGCAGCCCCTCCAGAGTGTATCACAGTAGAAAACAAGCTCCATTTTATTGCAGTTCTTGAACTTTAAGCCCACTTCCATCTCGGTGGATGATAAAGACGACACACACCAGTGCTACAAAATAAAAAGGGCAGATTTTTAAACTGGCTTGTCAATCCCTTTAATATGAAACGTTTGCGACACATCCTTATTATTTCCAACCGGGCTCCTTGTCCCAGTAAATGTGCTAATGCTGCGTCCCCCTGGGGTTCAGCCGGGGCCGCGGCCGACATTGAAATTCAGATGAGCGTCGGAGACCCCCCCCCTCTCCACCCCTCCCCCTCGCCACACCGCCTGATATGACAGGTGAAGCTCCTGTGGGGAGTCTGATGCTACACGCTGGGGTTAATGTAATCTCTTTCTTACTCTCGTCCCCTGGGAGAGATTAGCTTCATTTTACAAGGAGAGAGACGTCGGCGAGCCCGTTAGCCCCGCAGCTAGCCGGCCGGGCTAGCCGCCGCCGGCAGAGCGCCGCGCTGAAGAACACCGGAGTCACATTAATTCAGCGAAGAAGAGGTCGTTTTGGTGCAGCTTCTGTTCGGCAGAAGGCCTTTGCTCTGCGTAGGCCGAGTTTCCTCAAGTCAAATTCATTTATAAAATACATTCACCACCAGCGATGGAAAAAGTCGTGATGGTAACGACATAAAAGTCATGGGTCAGAGGCTTGCACATGCCCAGTAGGGTAGATTTCACCGTTTTCCTATATTTTTTGTGTATTAGTGATTAGTTTTATTAGTGCTAATAAAGGTTGGGGACTGCTGGTCTAACTGGACCGAAAGGCTGAAATGGAAGTTCAGTCCCGGCGCTCCTTCCCTGTGTTGGTGCTGGTGGGAGGAGGAGTGTCCATGGGAGGAGAGAAGAGCAGTTAGAGCCTTTAAACACCTCTTAAGCCTGAGTTAATGTCTGCTGTTGAAGGTATAACTTGTCCATCGCTCCCCGCCGGGCCGCAGACGGAGCAGAGCGAGGCCGAAAACAGGTGAAGGTGCCATTAAAAGGCAGCTGTTGTCCCCCTCAATTACAGCGCGCCGGGCCCTGGCTAATTGGCGTCCCGGCCAGCGAAGGTCACGGCTCCAGCGGGGCAGTTTGGGTAATCACAGGGCCGGGCCGGACCTCGTGGGCAGGGGCGGGACGCCGCTTAACTTGACGGTTGTGTTTTTATGGCTCCTCCGAAAACAGAAGCCGGGATCATTATTCACATAGCTGCCGTCCCTCCTCCCAAATCCCTCCCACCTCCCTCCCACCTCCCTCCACCTCGCCCCCCCGTCCTGCCGTCAGAGGGACAAACCCAGGTTGTTAGACAGCCGGCCCCCTCGAATCTCCTCATTCACAATTTCATCTAGTTCATTGGAAATGTCATTAATATCCATTTAAAAAACGGGGGAATGTGGTTTGAAAGAGGCTTGACCCCTCAGCACTTTAAAGACTTCAGGATAAACATTGTGTCTTTACTATTGTGTCAATCTATTATCTGTCATGTTATAATCTTTTTTCCCCTTCTACTCTTAATAAAATAAATTAAAAAAACCTCTTGATTCAACAAATGCTACTTATTCCTATTGGAGGCTTAGCTGATGAAGACTGGGATGTATGTTCCGGTTGACAAAATGTGTTGCAAGTCGCTTTGGACAAAAGCGTCTGCTAAATGACATGATGTCAATGTATTTCTCACACAACACGTGGTCGCATGATACAAGATGTGCCTTGGTAATAAACTTAATAAACCGACCCAGCAGCTAGTCTAAAGACCCAGACCGCACCTGCTAAGTGTAACGTGGAGAATTCTGTGTTTTAACACCTTGGAAATAAGCTCATTCCTGCATTAAAGCTGCACATTTTTGGGGTAAAGGTTGAAAAATCCTATACAAATGTCTGGAACATATTTTGAATTTGATCATAAATACATTTCAAACACTACAAACAGTCAAACAGCCAGCATGTGCAAATCCTTTGTCTCTATTCGAATTTTTTACTAGCCAATGACACTTTAATTTAATTTAAAGGGTTATACATCATAGAATCATCTAATTTACCCTCAGCAGGTGTAATCTGTGTCTTATGGCTTGCTGCTGTATGTTTAAATATTTTCTCCACTTTTCCAAGGATTGAGACAGCGTTCTATGTGAAGCACGGCTCTGTTTTTAAAAACGGCTCTAAACCCAGTAATTAAGATGTAGGTTTTAGCGCAGAGCGTTTCAGACACGTCGCCCAGTCGAGGCAAAGCTGCAGACTGTTGTGAGTTCATTCATCTGACTCTAGATCATGTAAAACAGAGATCCTACAGTCACAGAGAACATGAGAAGGTTGATCAGATCAAAACTTACATGATAAACATCCAAAAAACCTTTTGGAAATATAACATTTGCTCAAAATCTATCTATGTAATATCAAGCCTGGCTCCTGGTAGATTTGGTTACCTTTGAAGGAATAATATAACCTGTTTACAATTTTTTTAAATTAGTAAAGTCCCAAGTGTTAGTGGCAATGTGTGGTGATATAACCTGAGAACAAATTTCCTAATTCGTACAAATCAAAGTCAAAAGAAAGACACACACATCCAAAATATAGGTGCTGGATCAAAGAAAATAAAGTGAAATACAACAGAGGATCTGCACACAAAAATGCAAAGAGCTCTTCCTCAGACTTACTACAACAGAGAATCGCCATCTTTAATACCCAGAAACCCTAGCAGAAAGTCATGTGACGAGTGGACAAACAAAACCTGGGACATTCAAACTAGCAATCCAAAGCTTTACATTCATATACAAACATTAAATGAATATACTGTACATTCATGAGCCACTGTAAAGCTGTGTGTTATTGTAGTGTGTGTGTGTGTGTGTGTGTGTGTCCGCCTCCTCGTGCCAACACAGCGCTCATCAGCGGCGGCCTTGACACCCGCAGTGTGATCATGCAAGGCAACATGGGACCAATCGCCTCGCCGACCTCGCCGACCGCAGCCATTACGCGTCTCCGCCCCCTGTCACCCATCACACACAGGTGACACCCATTAGCACCCACACACACACACACACACACGTTATCACACTTTTGCATGGAGCAGCAGCGTCGTACAATCGCGCCTCTTATTGCCTTTCCTGCACTTCTCCATCATACAGGAATATTTCTAACATGTACTGTCGAGGCGCTGTGGCTTTGACCTTTGACCTCTTGACTGTTGGTTGCTTGTAATGTCAGAATTGAAGCTGCTTCTACTGATGCTCTCATTTTTCAAGTCGCTCTGGATAACAATGCATAATATTATGTTCTTAAAAGAGAAAATCCAGTGTTGTCGTTTACTTTTTTCGTTGAACCCACTTTCCCTCAACCTGCCTCGTCTGCTTCTACTGCAGTTAGTGATTTACTACATTTCCCAGAATGCCTTTCACCAACCCCCAGAGAACGGGCTTGAACTTGTTGCATTCAGCTGTGGGCTAAACATGGAGAGTCGACTCCAAAAGAGTCGATTCTCGATTCCATCATGTCAATTCTGAAAATCGATTCTACTAATAAACGGAATTGGAGTCGACTCCTGTTGCGATCTTGACTCCAAACTCTGGAATCAAAAGTTTAAACAAAAATTGTAATTAATTAATTCTGATTTAGGCCTATCTACGCTGATCTGTGTTCGATTGCGTTGGTCTGATCCATTTCACAACAAGCGGGGAGGGAGAAATGCAAGGCTCAAAGCGTAAAACTTTGATTTTTGTGTTTATTTTCATTTCGAATCGGAATCAATTTAGAATCGATTCCATCAATTCCATTACAAGGAGTCGGAGTCTGAATCGAGACCGAAACATGTGGAATCGTCCGTCCCCACATGCAGGTGGAGAGAGAGAGAGAGAGAGGGAGGGATAATATATATATATAAGAGCGAGAGAGTCGGCCTTTACTCCCCTTACTCATTTTCACAGTTTGATATTATGGTACGGGGAAAAATTCATATTCAAACAGCTTTGGAAACTGTTTTGAACTCATATCAGAGAGATATTTAGGTCCTGGCTTCAGAAAACGATGCAGGTAGCAGCTCTCGACTTTCATATTTAATCACATCAACATCTATTCAGCGTCTAAATGTCTCCTGTTGCACCGTGTTGCATCAGTATCGACTGTGCAGCTCTGGAAGTTTCCTAAATGCCTCTACACCGAGTCAGATTCCTCTGCGGTTCTTATACCTGGAGATTAAAGCGGCTCTGACTTGAAGATTTGAAGTCGCCGAGAGAGAGAGAGAGAGAGAGAGAGAGAGAGAGAGAGAGAGAGAGAGAGAGAGAGAGAGAGAGAGAGACGAGACCGGGAGCTCGCCGCCGCTCTCCCCCCGGTTCATCCCGCTCCGACTGGAGATGGAAGCCGACGCGGGGATCCGGAGGAAGAAAAGAAGCCGGAGAGCTGAATGATGAAGACGATTACGTTTTAAGGGTTTCACATCGCGACTCGGAATTCATGTCCAGCCTTAATAGTGCTCGTTTTCTGCCTTGTTCACTCCATTAGCGGCGAGCGGGGGGCCCGAGCGCCGGGCCCCGCCGCTAATTACGGTGTGAGGGATGATCGGCGAGGGCTCATTACCGGCGGTGCGGGCCGAAACATACTGTCTCTCTCCCGGCTAATGATGTTGGATCCGCGGCGAGGGGAGGCCGGCGCTCACCGCTTCATCAAACGTCTGAATGTCCAGGGGTTAACGTGGCTGTTGACTTCCCATCTCTCTCTCTCTCTGTCTCTCTCTCTCTCTCTCTCTCTCTCTCTGTCTCTCTCTCTGTCTCGACACTGTTTTCTCTCTGAATCAAAAAATCGGAGCGGCCTTATTAGCATGACAAGTCTACCAGCGCTGCCAAATCACTCACGGCTGTCAAGTAAAGTGAAAGCAAGTTTATACGTGCAGCAATGATTCATACAAGTCTGAATCTCTCTATTAATCTCTGTCAATTCAATTCAAATCTGTTTTATTGGTACAGGACAGGACAGAAACCTGTATGTTGCCAAAGCATGTGTAGCAAATCAGGTCATATTATAAGCATTAGCAGATGACTAGTAATTCATAAACAAAAATCAATACATATCAGTGTTATCAGCAATAGTACGGTCTCATGGACACAGAGGAAGCAGCCATTTAAGGTCGATTTTGAAGGAAGCATACAGGCAGAGTAGGAAATCCCACAATACCTTGCAACATCAGCAAAGAAGAACGAAACTTCCCCAACATCCGCTAAAATTAATAGCAGACAGAATTCGTCCCCGCTTTCCAAAGCTAACCTATACAACCGTAAAAGATAACATACATCTAACATTTTCAGTTCATTTTATGTGAAAATTGTCACTCAGGAATCATATTACTGCATTTTAGCACAGTCAGTTGTTTCTGGAAAGCCGCTGAAAGACGGAGCGTCCTGGCGTAGTTTAGCTAGCTAGCGATAGCGCTACGTTAGCAGAGTCTGTAAGGAGGGTAAATGAACTGGCTGCAGTTTCCTCTGGAGATATAAAAACCACATGGCTTAGTTTTCATAGCCAACATGTCAGCTAGCAGCATATTTTTATCATTTCTTTAATGTGTTTTGAAAAAGCAGTTTGATCAGACTGGCTGTTGTCTGTCTCAAAGCAGTTATTTCAGACAAGGAACCTTAATAGGAAGCTTCCTAGTTAGGTAGCAAGGAAGAAGGAAGCTAATGTACCTTCCCAATGAGACCGCGCTAATGTGTCTTTTTTTTTTGTCTTATGATAGATTTTTGTTATATGTGTGTGTGTGTGTGTGTGTGTGTGTGTGTGTGTGTGGCGGGGGAGGTATGGGTGTTTTTTAAATCATTTAAGCTCATTGTGAATCAAGTGTTTCTTCTTTGTTCTATGGCTTTTTAAGCATGACGTTTAATTAAAGAACATCAAAATTCTCTCTCCGTTCAACACCTTTCTCTCTCTCTCTCTCTCTCCCACCCCTTTTGCACTCTCTCTCAACATCATTCTCTCTCTCTCTCTCTCTCTCTCTCCCTCTCTCTCTCTCTCATTACAGGCTCTTACCTGACACAATGAAGCAGAACTAAATGCTGCCTGTGGTTCGGCCAGCTATCTGTCACAGCTCTTTCTCCCACCGCTGGAAAAAAAAAAAACGAGTGAGAGACACAAAGACAGAGGAAAGAGAGAGAGAGAGATGAGAGAAAGATGGAGGATGACAGGATGTATCGGTTAATTTAAGCCTATTGGTTTGTACAATGCTGATGTGTAGAAGAAGAAGTCGATTTTAATATTCTCAATGCGGTTTGTGTTGAATGTAACCCGGAATTATCTGGTTTATCCGATTCTGATGCAAAAAGACTGATGCTAGTTTTACACACAAATAGAAAATCTGCTTTTTAACTCTTTCTGGTACTTCTCTGAGCTTCAATCCTGTTTAAAACAGATAGAAACCAAACAGAAATCTGATTTTTTTTCCCTCTCAGAAAACTACAAGAAAATGAGATCTGTGCCACGAAAGATTTTACATTTAACTCACATTTTAGTCATTTAGCTGCTGCTGCTGAAATCCAGAGCGACTGACAATGAGTGCAACAGTCGATTAAGCTTCAATAGACGTCACTCCCGCGGCGGCCATTTTGAATTTTACGTCACACTCTGGGCGGGAAACCGTACAGAGCAAATATAGCCCAGGTATTTTTACCAAGATTCACAGCATACAAACATTAGGATTGGAAAAACAAAGATAATTCCACTGAAAAACGTATTAGAAATGAATCCGACAGCAATTTTTATGTTGACGTTTAATTTAATTTAATTGGTTTTAGACGTCCAGTCGAAAATTCGGCTACACAGGGTGAAAGTTTAGTAGCCTATGTCTTACACTGCGTCTTCTGGAGTAAATGACAAAAAAAAAAATCTTTATCTTGTACTTCTCTGGTGCATATTTTTTTATATTTACAGCTGTTTATGTATTGTTTAAATATGTAATCATATATTTACTGTTTGGTCTAAAACTGGGCCAAAAAGATCCTGGGCTGTATGAGAGCTAAAGCAGAGACGTAAGAGACAAAATGACATCTAGTGCTCAGTGGGATGGATCTGAAGAGTCCAGAGGGATATAGGGTCACATAAGGTAATATAGAAAGAAAGAAAGAAAGAAAGAAAGAAAGAAAGAAAGAAAGAAATGAACAGCCCACCTAGATGATCCCAATGCAGACGGATCACAAAAAAGGCAAACAGGCTGCATGTACACACGGAAAAATAAAGGTGCGAACTGGAACCGAAGATGGTTCTGTGGAGTGTGAGTCCATAGAAGAACTAGTTCTGGTTCCACAAAGAACCTTTGAAGAACCTTTTAATAATGAGTCTATACAAGGGCAGATAAACAGAAACACAATGCAGGAGTCTAAGCAAAGGAGAGTAGAAATGGTTCTTTATAGAACCTCGGTCTGTTGGTTCTTCTTGGTTCTTCTCTGGCATCTATGGCGTCATTTTTGGCACCTTCATTTTTCTGGGCCTTGGCTAATTAGTGGTGCTGTTTGGGTTCTTTACGTTCCACACCATAAAGACATTACACCTTCATCCTTTTTAATCGTTTCATCTTTTCGGTGATGTCACCTCGCCGCTCAGCAGACGCTTGATGTCTTAACGTATTTTAATCCCCAACGAGGCTGAACAGAAGACATCTTGGATCTCCAATCGGCTGCGTTACGTTCCAAAAGAAAAATGACAAAAGGAACATAAAAAAAAAAAACTATTCGCGAGAGATTAAAGGAGAATAACATGAGAGGTTCTCTTGAGGAGGGAGAGAGGGAGAAGAGTGAGGGATTTCTTGTGAGAAAAAAGTGTTTTTTGTGTTTTTTTTCGTCGTTCACGTGAAGCTCTTCAGACGGCGGTTTTGGGGATGAAAGGATCCGCGGCCCTCGCTGTGTGTTTTTTCCCAGCCGAGGAGACAAGCAGATTTGCGCGGTGCCTTCATGCTCGCTAATGGGATCCGACACAGTTAACCCAGAGGAAACCGGCAGCACGGAGCGGCTCTAACCCAATTTTAGCCGCCGTCTCCTCGCCGTCTATTTCGGTGCCGTCGATTGTACCAGCAGTAATTAAGGCTGTAATAATTAAATAACTCTCTTTTAGCCCTGTGTGGGAGTGGGTGACTGGAGGTGAACATCTCGCCAGATCTAATTAGCTCGTCTGAAGAGCGCCGTCGGATTTTTTTTCTCCTCCCTTTCTCCTCTTTTCCTGTGGCGTGGAGAGGCTTCTCTTTCCCTCGCCGTGACAGCGAGCTGACCGTCTGGACCGCTGAACCCGTGTCTGTCTCTGGCCGCGGATGTCTCTAATTCCTCGGGTTTTGCGTGTACTTACCGCGTGTTTTTTACGGGGCGAGGGGTGAAAGGTCGAGTGGCGGGCTGGTGCGAAGGAGGGAGGAGGAGGAGGGGGGAGAGAGAGAGAGAGGGAAGGCTGGTTTTGGAGCGTAATGACAGTCATTACACACTGCAGGAACACCTGGACTGATGCTTTTAGGCGGGTTGGAAAGTTGAGGCAGGAGGTGATGGATGGCGGCGAGCGCTGATCCACAGATTCATCTAAATGTGTCAAGACTTCGGAGCGAAATATCCACGACAAAAAGCAATCAACATTTGTTTTTTGGAAGGAGAATGTATTCAAAACCAAAGACACATTAAGAAAATGTATTTAAGATCAAGGCACTGTGAAAGCAAAAGTTAAAGGCCTTTATTTTACACTGGTAATAAAAAATCAACCCTAAAAGAACCTAAAGCCTGTCTTTTTCAACATATGAATCTATATATGTAATTTTCAGTTTATCCATGACAACTTTCACTATTTATTTTGCACTATTTTACACAGCAGCTGGCAAAGAGTAAGCCTGAAAGCTAAAATAATGGCCAAAGTAGCATCAAAACTGTACAAGACAGGTCTGACTTGACTAATTTTCATGTATATCTTTTTACCAATATGTTTCATTACAGAGTGAGTGTCAATATGTTGAAAAAGAAATGCTTTGGATGCTTTTGGAGTTGATTTTTAGAGAGTTCATTGGCTGTTAGGACTGGATTAGAGAGCAGAACCCAGGAAAACAAGAAGTAAGAGGCTCTAGAGTGAAGAAATGTATGAGATTTTGGTCAGAATCGATCAGTATGATGGAAAAAAAACAGTAAATTAGGGTCCAGGTTGAAAATAGACGGCGTTATCCTTTAACTCCCTGACTCCCAGAACTGTATTTAACCCTCTACAACCCTCCTGTTAGACCGTTTAGACGCTCGGATCCCAGCGCTCTTCACCGCACCGTTCGCCTCGGGGCCTTCGTCTATTTAATCCGTCTGAAATTTGCAGCAGAGTTGGCACACACTTGGTCCCGCACCTAAGGCTCTGTAAAACTGTCCCAGACCCCCCAGAGACCGAGGGACGTCCCCCAAAATCCCGCAGCAATTACCAGCTTCTAAATGTCCCCAAACCACGAGCGTCTCTGCATGTCTGCTTCACATATTTGTTTTGATACTGCAGCTTTCGAGCCGTTTCAGTGTCCTGCAGTGCTTTTATTAAACTACAGAGGGCGCTGTGGGTTAATTAGATTGCACTGGGGTCATAAACTGAACACAGCTCTTTACTTTGGGAAAATTAGGATGTTTTCCCCTCTTCTTTTTGTCGTGTGAATCAAATAATTTGCATTTTGAAAAGGAAAGACTTGGGAGATTCTGCAGAAATGTGACGTTTTCACCTTTAAATTCACAGCCGACTTTTAAATCACTCCTAATCAAAAAGAGCCAAACCCTGAAATTAATATCAATTTTCCCCATGTTGCCTGTGTTTTATCATGTCAGCGATAAAGGCGGTTTACAGTTTTGTCAAGGTTTTAATGCCTTTAATGAGTCGATAATTCTTCTCTACGTCCTGATTTTCACCTTTAATGATCCAGGGAAGCTTTGCTGGCATGCTCATGTTTCCCAGTGCGACCAGTCCGGTGCTGTCGCTCACTGGGAGCGGCCCAGTGTGACCAGAGGCCGCGGCCCTCAGGCAGAGACGGCTGAAGCTTCACTCACTGCAGCTTTAATAGAAAAATATCTTCAAATCTGACTCACCGTCTCTCTCTCTGCTGCCTGTTCTGAGGTCAGTTTCTCAGTTGCGTGTTTTTTTCTTGTCTGTCTTGATTGTTTTGCGGCTCATTATAATGCTGACGACATACTAATTCTTCAGGATTAATTAAAGTATCTATATATCTACTTTCCTATCTGTCTGTGTAAACATGTCATCATTAATGTAATCCACTGGAATACTCAAACTCAGTAATGTAATCTCATTACTTTCAGTTGGATTACTCTGCCTCCGAGGAAATTTCTGTCAATATGCTGTCAAACAATTAAAGTACGGTAACGATTTAGATTTTGCCCATTTTTTAATACTGTTTCTTCTTGGGGGTTTTTTTTAAACCACCTTTTCCTTTGTGTTTCCCAATTATTATCTCCCTTTATATATGTTTTACTATTCTTGATTTCACACCTTTTTAATTATATTAGCCTATTATTAGAAGACTATTATTAGAAGCAGTAGTAGTAGTAGTAGTAATAGTTGTAGGCAGTAAGTAGTGAGAGAGAGAGAGAGAGAGAGAGAGAGAGAAAGAGAGAGAGAGCAGTCATATATATAAAAAGAGAGAGAGTGAACAAAGTGCATAGAGAGAGAGAGATAATCAGAGAAAGAGAGGAAAAACAGCGTCTCAGTCCTGAAACAATCAGCTGGATCAATACCTCAGCTGATCTCTCTCCTCAGCTGCTGATCTCTCTCCTCACCTGCTGATCTCTCTCCTCACCTGCTCATCTCTCTCCTCAGCTGCTCATCTCTCTCCTCAGCTGCTCATCTCTCTCCTCACCTGCTGATCTCTCTCCTCAGCTGCTCATCTCTCTCCTCACCTGCTCATCTCTCTCCTCACCTGCTCATCTCTCTCCTCACCTGCTCATCTCTCTCCTCACCTCAGCTGCTCATCTCTCTCCTCACCTCAGCTGCTCATCTCTCTCCTCACCTGCTCATCTCTCTCCTCGCCTGCTCATCTCTCTCCTCACCTGCTCATCTCTCTCCTCACCTCACCTGCTCATCTCTCTCCTCACCTGCTCATCTCTCTCCTCACCTGCTCATCTCTCTCCTCGCCTGCTCATCTCTCTCCTCACCTGCTCATCTCTCTCCTCACCTGCTCATCTCTCTCCTCAGCTGCTCATCTCTCTCCTCACCTGCTCATCTCTCTCCTCAGCTGCTGATCTCTCTCCTCAGCTGCTCATCTCTCTCCTCACCTGCTCATCTTTCTCCTCACCTGCTCATCTCTCTCCTCAGCTGCTCATCTCTCTCCTCACCTGCTCACCTGCTCATCTCTCTCCTCAGTTGCTCATCTCTCTCCTCAGCTGCTCATCTCTCTCCTCACCTCACCTGCTCATCTCTCTCCTCACCTGCTCATCTCTCTCCTCAGCTGCTCATCTCTCTCCTCAGCTGCTCATCTCTCTCCTCAGCTGCTCATCTCTCTCCTCAGATGAACAGCAGATGAAGTGGGAGCTTAAAGAGCCAGGGGAGGAAGAGGTCACACTGCACAAAACATCTATTTTCATTTTTTTCATTTCTTATTGAGCCTTAACATGCCAAAAAAGAATATCTACCAGTGAGATAATTTCACTTGATTCAATACAATCAGTTAAAATCATTGAAACAAGCTGAATTGCATAGAAATAAGAGAAATGATCTGAGCCCACTGGAAGATTTTTTCACTTGTGTTCAGAAAAATAAGATTCAGGACTCAATACAGACATTAAATTACTAGTTAAGATGGAGATTTTCTGCAGTGTGACAATCAATACTGCCGGAGATACTTGAGAGACTCAATCCCCATCAGGCCTCCCTCCTCATTGGATCAGCCATCGTCAGGGGCAACCCCAGCGGCCAATCGATCACATCCCTTTCAGCTTTGATAATCAAAAATCCAATCGGCGCTCTAAATGTTAATTGATCTGAGCTTTGGGACAAAAGAGGAACATTGTTAGTCTCGCTTTTTAGTGCGTGAATCTTGAACTGCTGCTGCATTTGTGCCTCATTTACAAGAGGAATTGTTGTTTAAAATTCAAGCTTTGCTGTCTTTTAGACCGATATATCAGTTTGCCAATATTGTCTTTTTGATAGATATCGGATATCGGCAAGTCAGTGTCGTTTACCTCCAATATCGAGGTTCCTCCCTGACCACAGCTACAGAAAAACTGTAAAACGTACCAAGAGAATTTATCTTTTGCACATTTTCTTCAATAATCTAATTGTTCAATAAAGGCAGTAATGTGTCCCAGAGTTTCTCTACCATTGGACAGGTGTGGTGAGTCTCAATGGTTTCAGTGGAGAGTTTTAGTGTCCCATGATGGTCTCAATGCTGTTTCAGAGGCTTTTCCACCCTGATAAAGAAGACAACTCTGTGGGGAAACACTGTATACTTGTCATTTTTTGGCATCAAAATGACCAAATTTAAAGGCAATGAATATTGTGGCAAAATATTGTCTATCGGCAGCTTCAGTACAATAAGATCGGTATCGGTATCGGTGTCGGCTTTCAAAACACCATATCAGTTGAACCCTGATGTGTTTTCAGCTGTCAAAATGGACAAGGAACGGTAGTTTGGCAGCTTGAGAGGGAATTTTGTGTCACACTTAAAAGATTTGGTTCTGCTGATTAACATTCAAGAAAGAATTATCTGCAGTACTAATGCAGGAAACACAAACTTTAGGGAAATGAGTGAAACTCTGAAATGCAGATTTCTTGTTGTGGACACGAACTATGTGAAGATTACTTTCCTCCACCAGTAAAGGATGATGTGACAACAGCAGTAACTGGACGGGACATTTTCACCTGTTGGTCACATGAAAAGGTTTGCTAACGCTTCAGTTTAGAAGCTAAAATAACTTTGGTTAGCGTTAGGGTTTCGGTTTTGGTCTTGGTTAAAAAAGAAGAAGGAAGGAAAGGAGGAAGGAAACTTCTTTGCATGAGTTGGGATTTGAATCCTTTTCAACCCTGTTGGATTTGGAAGGACTGGTCCAGGATTGGCCGAACACACAGCTGGACTTTCTGATTTCCAGTGGGTTTTTTCTTGTTGGAGGACGTTGGAGAGCCGAATTTTCCTGCAGCGCCGCTACAGTTACCGCCGTTTTCAGGCAGGCGGTTGTTACGAGAAGCACAAGAAGCGTGAATGTTAAGATCATGGGATGGATACCTTCGCATCTCCTTCATGCAGTTCTTTTGTGACGGGGAAACGTTATTTGCATTTTAAGACTCATTTCACGAAATTTCCAGGACAGAAGCACGAAGAGCGTCTGAGAAAAGGTGTTTTTTTCCCTCCCCCACAATTTGACTCGCTCCGGCCTCGGCGTTTCCTTCTATCGGAGTCAAACAACGGCTTGTGTTTTCATAAAAGGAATGAGGAGGGGGGGGTGGAGGGGTGGAGGGGTTTGGGTTTGGTAGGGAACAGAGTAAATGTGGCCTGGCATTTAGAGGCTGATGAAAAGGTTGATACCGCCACGCCGACTTGAGTAATGTTGAACGGCGTTCCGCTCGGGGCGACGTTCCGTTCCTCAATCCGTTTCTCCTCCCCCCCCATCCCCCCCCCTGCCCCCCCTCCCGTCTCGGCTGCTGGCCGGCAGCCGGAGCGTCCGCTGCTGTAATTGCTTCCCGCCACATCCCCTCTACTTACAACACGCCGTAATAACATCAGTAAACTCACACTGAATGTTCCATTTACCCATAGATTTAAATGCTAGGGGTTGGGGTGGATGGAGGCGGGGGTGGGGGGGGGGGGGGTGGGGGTGTTGGGGGTGTGTGGCGTCATTCTTCTTCTTCCTGTTTTATTTTGCGTTGTATCCTCCTCCGTAAACGCTCCAACAGCCATTTTGAGGCCTATTATCGCCCGCTTGTTGCAGTAATCTGATGGTCTGATCAAGTAAGCAGGAACCCGCTTCATTTAGTGCGGTGTTACACTACACCCCCCCCCCCCCCCCCTCCTCCTCCTCCTCCTCCACCCACCCTACCCCCTACCCCCGCCCCCCCCTCCTCGCCCCGGCCGTAATGAATGATCGCGCTCGGCTTGCATGCAGGAAAGGTTTAATTAAATCATAGTCCAATCATAATCCATGTTGTTAATTAAACTGGATAATTTATAAGTACAAAAGAGGGTATTTATTAGCCGCTGCTGCAGTGGTGGCAGCGGCGCGGTGTGTGGGACGGGGAGGGTTGGGGGGGGTGGGGGGGGACGGGGTGGAGCGTGCGCGGACACACACTCACACACACACACACCCCACACACACACACACCCCCTCCTTCCCTTACAACCTTTTACTATTGATGCCCCCGCATGATTGATAATGAGACAGAGACTGCTGTACTATTTGTCTAATGGCCGTGCAATTAAATTCCCTTGTAAATGACCCATGCCTCATTTCATCCTAATCTATGGAATTTTGATTGAATTTGTCAGCCCTAATTGAAAAATACTGCTATTTAATGTCTGCATTGCAGTTGCGGATCGGGCCGCCTTTAATGAGATCGTGTCCCAGTGACCCTGGAGGGGGGGGGGGGGGGGGGCTGGGTAGGTGGGAGGCCCATGCATGCCCTTGACTTGGCCCAGGGGGGAGCAGATCTGAGGACCCCGGGGTCAGAGGTCACCTCCCGCTTCCCCCGCTACATATTATTATTATTATTGTTAGTATTATTCAGTGTTCTGATGTTGGAACGCCGGTGGCACTGAATAGACTCGGATTAATTAATGAGAAAGTTATTACTGGATTCATTAAAACATGTCTGATGCCAGCGCCACGAACAAATATTGTTATTTAAAGCACTGCGATGTAGTTTTGGGAGGAACTGAATTGTAGAATAAATGTAGTTTAAGACTCATTTCATCCATCACATATCAAAGGAAGAAGCTTGGGAGACAAACAGCGTGGCAGGCGGGTGAAACTGATTTTTTTCTAGCTGCAAACAGCTTCCACAGAATCAAATTTACTCATAAAATTGATTAATTATTCAGTACTAAAAAAAAAGCAAAGGATTTTGGACATTTGCTACTATTGACGTTTTTTGAAAAGCTTTTCTTGCCTCAAACTTTAAGGTGCAAACTGTAATCCAGAATTATTAAAAAAAACCCTGGAAGAGCAGTACAAGGTCAATGAAAAGCCACTCAGACAAATAGAAGACAAGGAAAAGAAAAAGGAAACAAAATTTGCAACACATTCATCACATCTGTGTGTCTGGTTTGTTACTTCCCAACACGACAAATGATAAAAACATCTGAAGGATTTCATTCCAAAATGCTAAATATCCATTCTGGAAAAAAATGTCACCTGATGTTCACTGCTCAGTATTTTAGTAAAACGTGGACGATGACGTCATCCAAAATGTCACTATTCTGTAAAGGCTCAAGACAGCTGAAGATGTCGGTGATATTCAGTAGAGAGTTTTTCTTTCATGACAGAAATCATTTTGTCAGACTAGAAGTCACATTTTTCAAAAGGTGAATCTCTCAATCTGCTGTCAGTATGTGCTGTTATTAAAATGTGTTGAAAATGAAACACAAATTCAGTAAATCTGTTGTCATTTTGGATTGTATGATGGCCTAACATAGATCTATCTATTAAATTATGGATGTAATCATCAATAATCAACAAACATAATTTGATATGTGCTGAAAGTACAAAATAAGACTCTCAGGAGGTTCATTCAGTGAAACAGAGATCCAGATACAAGCTGTGATCCCTGTTGATTTCACCTGTTAAATCCACTGGAGTCATGAATGAAAGATTAAAGTAATAATCTGTCACATTTTCATATAAATAAATGTCTGTTCTGTTCTTCTCTACCTGACTGATTTAACACAACAGTGATCCAACCTACAGCCAGTTCATAAATCTTCTCCACTGTCTGTTCTGAACAGCCGGTGTCTGCCAGCTCTTTCCTGGGAAAAGTGATGCGTTTTACACTTCCTGTTTGTTTGGAATCAACAGTAGAAGAAGAACTGGGTAGTTAGCATGAGCAGCGACAGCCACCATGACTGAACAGACAAAGAAAAGAGAGAGAGAGAGAAAAGTCCCACGTCTCCAACTGAGAATTACGAGTCAGAGGTCGTTCAAATGGATTTTTCCTATTCAGCAGTAGGAAGTTTCCCAGTTGTCTTGAACGCACCATAACAACCAGAAGCCCAGTAGAGCCTGGCTGTACTCCCAGGTGTGAAAGTGTATAACTGTCTGGAAGTGAAGTGTGGAGACCCTGACTCAAGCTGGGGGTCGGGGCCCCATATTGGGTCTCCTGGTATAAAAATGGGGTCCGTTGGAAAAACTGCTGTTCGGACTAAACTGTCTCCAGTAAAGTCGTTTTGTTGTTTTGGGGTGAAAAACAGTCTGTGATGTTGGTGATGGAAGTATTCAGAGCTTTTTCTGAGGTTGCACTTATCATAAGTCACTCTGGATAAGAGCGTCAGCTAAATGTTTGAAATGTAAATGCAGGCAAGGCAAGGCAAGCCAAACTTTATTTATATAGCACATTTCATACACAAGGCAAATACAATGTGCTTCACATAAAACAGAAAAAATACATAAAATGACATTAAAAACGAAAGAAAGAAAGATATTGAGCAGTCACTCTCACACTGGTGACACCTCTGGTCAGCCAGTATAACTTCTCTGAGAGTGACTCCCTCAATTTTTCCTCTCAAAAGGAAATGCAGGGTAATGTAATATTTACAGTTATTACATCCACCACAATTTGGTAATGATCCAGATCTGGGATTTCCGCCATTAGACGATTATCATTTTTAGCCATAACTATGAAACTAACAGAGATAGAGACTTGATTCCAAATCCTAAGGGGAAGTTTGCAGGGTCAAGAAATCAATTTAACTTAAAGTTAAGTGGTAGGAATGATGTGTTTGGGTGTAATAGCAGGTTGGAGGATTGTTCAGCGTTGGCGGAGGTTTGCCTTCTATTTAAATTAGTATTTGGTTGAGCTTAAAGATGTGACTTCACCAAATTAAAAAGAGGTGTATAGACAGAAAAGCAGAAAATATTTTAGATAATGTAGCTGTAGACAGAGGAAATAGTACAGATAGAATGACACACACACACACACACACACATACACACTGACTGAGGAAGAGGGAGGGGGGTTCATAGACCTATTATTTACAGAATATATATAGCTTATTATTTACAATGATGTGTTTTCACATTTCTAAATGGCCTGTGGTCCCAATTTGTGTAATTGGCATTCATCCACGAGACCAAAGGCGAGCTGTCACGTCATCTCGGCGACCAATGAGCGGCCAGTGCGCGGCGAGGGGGGCGGTGCTCGCGCGGAGAAGGCAACGCAATTAAACGGAGAGGAGCGCAATTTAAATCCATTGCCAAACATCTCGGACGCGCGCTGAGCGGCCAGGAAGCATTTGCTCTCTCTCCGCGGGTGAGAGAAGAAGAGTCTCCGCTGCTCCGGTGTCGGTGTCGGGTCGAGTCGAAGCGAGCTGCCGCTGTCTGGAGGCTTCAGCCGGTGACCGCGCCGGGACACCTCGGCTCTCCAAAGTGCGCACGGCGCGTCACCGGAGCCCCGCCGACGCGTAAAACCCAACAAGGAGCGGTGGCTTTGGGTTGAATTTGACAAAAACAGGAGGAGGAAAAGTGGTGATTTTTCTTTTTCTTCTTTTCTTGACTTTCACTACCTCGAAGTGTCGCTGATGGAATGCTTTTATTTAATCGGATTATCGCTTCTCTAAGCTCCGGTTGCCGATTCCTCAGCCAGGCTGCGACGCCCCGGGCCGGTCTCGTTCACGGGGGGGTCGCCCGTCCCTCCCTCGCAGCCCGCTGAACTGCTTCTCCTCCCGGCGTGTCCAGCGAGCTCCGGCGGGTTGTTCATATGAGTGCAGCGTTCAGCCCGTCCTTCATGGTGATGCAGCGGCCACTCGGAAGCACCACCGCCTTCAGCATCGACTCTCTGATCGGGGGGCCACCGCAGCCCAGCCCGGGACACTTCGTCTACACCGGCTACCCCATGTTCATGCCGTACCGGTCAGTGGTGCTCCAGCCGCCGCCGCCGCCGCCCCCGGCGCTGCAGCAGGCTCTGCCGACCGGCCACCACCCGCATCACCAGATCCCCAGCCTGCAGAGCGGCTTCTGCTCCAGCCTGGCGCAGGGTTTGACGCAGGGTTTGACGCAGGGAATGGCGCTCACCTCCACGCTCATGGCGTCGCTGCCCGGCGGCTTCTCCCCGTCCCAGCAGCACCAGGAGGCGGCCAGGAAGTTCGGCTCGCAGGCTCTGCACGCCGTCTTCGACAAAACTCAGGATATCCGCCTGGACGCGGAGGACGGGAAGAGTTTCCTGCAGAAAGAGTCCGCGCTGCAGGCTTTCCACGAGTCCGACACGTCGGTGCAGTCCGCCACAGGTAGGATGAGGCTTTCTGTGTCCTCCAGAGCCAGAGGCAGGGCTGAAGTGTCATTTGGATTTAATCATTTGAATGTAAACCTTTTGCATGACATTAGCTTTTCAAAAAAAATATCCATGCCTTATACTGCAAAAATAATCTTCTTTACAAGCCATTTAGTCTGAAATTCAGTCTGAAAATCTCAGTTTTCTTAAAATAAGTGAAACATTCTGCCAGTGATTTGATTTGATTTGATTCCACTTGTTTCCAATACAGTTTCATTTCAGGAAGACTTGATAATGATTTGTTCAGATAGATTTTTGTCTGTCAGGTTAAAGTGTAATTTGTATGTGAAGTCGTTAAGCCTTGTGTGTGTCATTAACAAAACAAACAGACATGTTGGACATTTAGCTCGGCTGCAAAATATCTCCATCTTGACAAGTCGTTCAGTCTCATGTTCTGCATTAAACTCTTTTTTCTTAAAACAAGTGGGACAATCAGGTGGGACAATTCCACTTGTTTCCAATGCGGTTTCACTTTTTATACTAATTTTCTATATAAATAAGTGTAAATATCTTGAAACAAGGAAGATCAGTCCTCTGGTATCAAGAAAATGACTCTTGATTTAAGAAAATTCCTGAAATAAGTTGATTAGAATTGGAAACAAGAGAAATTCTCTCTCCCCACTGGCAGATTGTGTTCACTTGTTTTAAGAAAATTATATTTAAAGACTTAATAGCAAATTAAATGACTTAAGAAGGATATTTTTGCTCATGTCAGGGTTAAAGTGCAATTTATCCAATCCATACTCTTTTAAATGTTTTCATCCCACAGCTGTTAAATAGGCTACAGATTCTCTTTGCAAGGAAAAAAGACAGAAGCAATAAAATATTCAAGGCAATCCATGATATTTTTTCAGTTTGTTCTCTCTATTTCACCTTTATCTAAACTCAGTTAAATGTTTTTTCTTTCCTCTGGCTGCAAATGTCCGATTCTGAAACGCAGGTGGCAATTTTGTGGTGAAAAATTAATTGAAATTATGCTCATAAATAGCTTCATAAAAAGCTCACATCGAGATTTTTTTTTCTGGAGGAGCGCCTGAGGCGGAGAGTAATCGATGGCTCCGCTCATTTTAATAATCGGTAAATCAGCTGTTTGAGCGGATAAACCCGGGATCAGAATCCTCCGTGTCGCGCATGTTTGGATGATTAAGATGTTGAGACTCGTTCATCACTGCAGTTTAGTGAAATGTCAGATCATCACTTAGGCGGATTTGATCTTGTAGTTTTTATCATTATGATAAAGAGGAAAGATGAAACAGATGAAGCAAAATTTGTCAGAAATCTATTCGGATGTAAAATAAAATAAAATAAAAAATCCCATCAGGACCAAAGTTCCGTCTGAACTGATAGATTGTTGATCTGTCTAATAATTGATCACACTGACCGAATATGAATATCTCATCAGTCATCAATCATTCCTCCACTTGTCATCAGAAATTCAGTCTATTTGTGTTTTGTGTTTGGAAGTTTTAGTGATAAATGAGATGAAACTCTTGGAGTTTGGTGGTTTTTCGCTCCTGCAGACTCGCTGTTTGGCCTTAAATCTGTTAACTGCATCTCCAGTTATTTTGACCGCAGCTCAGTTTCACACTCTGATCCTCTGAGGAACAGAAGCGTCCCACATGTTCGCTGCAGGCCAAACTGAAAGAAAGAAAGACAGAAAGAAAGACAGAAAGAAAGAAAGAAAGACGGGACGGTCCGTGCGTAATTACGCGTAAAAAGAAAATAAACTTTGCCTTTTGCGCTGCTTTCCGCGATGATCTGTTCCGACCCGCAGTGTCTGGATCAAAATACAAACCTGATGAATATTGACATGACACCCCCCCCCCCCCCCCCCCCCCCCCCAACCCCCCTCACTGTCACATTCCGCCCTTTTCTCCGTTTTAGGTTCCGTTCAGTATTATTTTTTAAATCACTTCTTCAAACCTATTTTTAGTTTTTACTTGCATATATGACGTATTTTATCCTATTATTTCTAATACTATATTGATTTTCTTACTTGATTTAATTTGAGTATTTCATGCGCGTGGTATTTCCTTTTATTTGGTTGTTATGGCACTTTGTAAACTGTATTTTCTGATATAAATAAAGCCGTTTATTAGTGTTTATCAGTGTTTATCAGTATTATTCTGACGTCTCCCTGTCCCCCTCCAGGCAGAGCGCACAGTAAAGAAGACTCCAAGGAGGACGAGTGCGCCAGGAAAGATGAAAGTTACTCCATGGACAGTGACTTGGACTACAGCTCGGACGACAACCTGACCTCCATGTGTCCCAAGGAGGACGGGGAGGGCGGCGGCGGTTTGGACGACGGCCCGCACGGCTCCGGGGCGGGCGGCGGCGGGGCGGGCGGCGGCGGGACGGGCGGCAAGAACCGGCGGCGGCGGACGGCCTTCACCAGCGAGCAGCTGCTGGAGCTGGAGAAGGAGTTTCACTGTAAGAAATACCTCTCGCTAACCGAACGCTCCCAGATCGCGCATGCGCTGAAGCTGAGCGAGGTCCAGGTGAAGATCTGGTTCCAGAACCGGCGGGCCAAGTGGAAACGGGTCAAGGCCGGCAACGTCAACAACAAAACCGGGGAACCGTCCCGGAACCCCAAAATCGTGGTTCCCATCCCGGTGCACGTGAGCCGCTTCGCAATAAGGAGTCAGCACCAGCAGCTGGAGCAGGCCAGACCGTAGAAGAAGAAGAGAGCAAAAAGACTCCACGCTGCGAAATAATGATCCGTTTAACAAGTCATTTAATCCAATGATGTTTTTTATTATTTACTATTGATTTGACTGGGAAAATCTCAGCTGTGCCGGCAGATGGTTCCACTTGCTTTAGGAATAAAGAAATGACTTGGTAAGATTAAAAAAAAAAAAAATCATCTTAACAAGTCATTTAATCCTGTTTTCTTTTTCTGTTTTTATTTAGTAGCTTATTGATTTACACTGGAGACAAATGTGATTTTTTCATCTGAACTGTCAGATTTTTTCACTTCAATCAAATTCCAAGACTGAATCTGAGATGAAATAACTTGATGAGATGGTTGTTTCTGCACTCACTTAAACAACAAAGCCACATTAACGACTTGTTTAATCCAGAATTGAGTCATCAAATCTTATTGTTCTTAAAACAAAGTGGAAAAAGCTGCCAGTACGGATGAGATAACTCCACCTGTTTCCAGTGCAGTTCCACCTGTTTCAGGAATTTTCTTGAAACAGTATTGAAACAATATAAGCAAATCAGTCATTTCACCTTTTCCTCATTTGTCTTAAGAAATATCCGATTTTAAGTTAAGTTTAAATTACTTGGTAAAATTGGTATTTTGCAGTGAACATCCACCTTAACAAATGATTTAATCTAGTTTTGTTTAGATAACATTTTAGTTTTCTGGTAACAAAGTGAAACAAATCTGCCACTGAAGTGAGATAATTTATCTTGTTCCCAAGGCATTTTCACTTCAATTTTGTAGAAACAAGTGTCAACATGTTGGAACAAGACAAAAAAGGCAGAAACGTGACACTTAAATCAAGAAAATTGTTGAAACAAAATGCATTTGGATAGAAAAGTGGAATCATCTCGCCCATACTGACAGATTTCCCTATTTGTTTAAAGAAAAAACAGATTTTTAAGAGTCGACGGGAGACTGGATGACTTGTTCAGACGGACATTTCCTCGCAGCGCACCTGACCGCAGTATTATTAATCCTTTTTGGAGAGACACCAAAAGCTGTGCGTAAAGACGCGCGCGGCAGAAGTGACGCGTCACGTTTCCCGCCGCCGGGAGGAGGAGAGAGGAAGTGATGCCGCCATTCATCACTCTGTAAATATCCAACACGGGACCAAACCGACTGTACAGCTCACTATAACGGCGTCATCACACTTATTTTACAATCATTTGATATTTTATTAAATATCTGTAAGCTTCTGTGCGACTGAACAACTTTTGATTCTGTTTGATTTCTCTGGAGGAAACTGAACTGAGCAGCTTTTCTTCCTCTGCGGTCTTTAGGTAAAACTGTTGCTTGAATTTAAGTTGTTTTTATTTTTCTTCTTCTTCTTCTTTTACACAAAATGACGCTGCTAATTTATTTATAAAAAAAAATGTGCAAAAGTAACTAACATTCCCTGACGTATCGAGTAAAATGATATAGTGTGAATTAAAAGCTGAAACGTGACCAGATGTTACGGCCTGGATTGTCTCCATTTATCTTTCAATTTTGCCGAATGTCATTTGTCTTTTGCGACAGGATTAGTGCCGGTAAACTGATAGAATATTGATATGAATTTAACCCATAAACACAGTCTAAATATGCTTGGTGGAATGGTGCATACTGTTTATATCAGGCTTTGAAATGAGTTTTAAAACATTTGATTTGTATTGATTTTCCTGCTGCAGGCCTGCAGGCCGAGTGGAACCCAAACCACAGAAAACTATTCAATTATCAATAATAACAAATTCGCCGCAGATGTATTATTCGCCGAATGTAGTATATACATACAATATATATGTATATAAATTAGTCAACAAAATGTATTTCTTATATGAATTGATTCTGAAGGCCAGACGCATCAAGACCATAAATATTCTATGAGGATTTGTTTGGAGAAAAGGAGTAAACTGGGATGTAATGGAGGATAAACGCACTTAAACTTAATTTATCCCCCTTTTTAGGCTGATGTGAGTGATGTTAGGCTTTATGATGTAAAAATCCATAATGCACATGATAGACAGTAATATCAAATTGATGAAACTTATATGAGACTATGGAGTTTTAAGGGGAGCAAAGCAGAAATTAACGCTTTTCTGAAAATAGAACAGATTTTTTGTTCTTTTTAGTGGTTGTTTGCCTCGTGATGATGACAGCAGGAGGTCAGAGTTCAGCCTGCTTTTCATTCACAATACGTCACTGACTGTAACTGATACCCACTCTCTTCACAGCCTGACCGCCTCTTTATTTGGTGTTCTGGTTTGTTTTGTCCGCTGGATCCGGATGATCCAGTAAAACACATTTTCTGTCCAAAATCAAACCAAACTATCATTCTGGGGATGAAGCGCTGGACGCAGCAGCGGGATGGAGATGCGCGCTCCCTGCTCCCCGCTGCCTGCCAGGCGGGTGAGTGATGCGCGTCCTGGCGGCTCCTCAGGGAGAACAGAGATTAACTGAGCTGGAAATTAATGCGCTTTTTGTTGGGACGCTGTCGGCCACCGGTGGGCAAATATCAGGTTTCATAACCAAGCAAATATTATTATTTTGATACTTTTGGTTCACATGTGAAAATTTGTTTAGTGGAATTAGTCACTGTGTTAAAGGAGCAAAACTCAATGCCATGATTTGTCATTTTGTAAAGTAAATATAAAAGAATTGACAAAAGACCAAACTTACTAGCAATCAGTAAATAAAAGTAAATAAGAAAAAATAATAATAATATAAAATAAAATAGAATAAATGGGAAATGCCTTCATGTTTTTGGTATTCTATATTTATTTAGACATGAACGCAGAGCAGCAACATGGCCGCTCAGCAGACTAATTACCGGAAAACGGCGTGTGCGCGTCACGCGAGAGGGAGGATCAGCGAGTCCAGATCTGATCTGGTAGATTATCTGCCATTATTATCATTAGAATGAAGAGCAAAGATCAAGTAGAAATACCAGAAAGCTATTTTGAATCCATAACCAAAGGGTCCAAAGTTCCCTCTAACCTGACAGTTTGTTGATCTAATAATTCAGCACATCCACCACAGAATAAGAACTTCTCAGTCAGTCATTGCTGCACTTGTTCGCTGAAATTAAATGTATTTATATGAGCAGGTTTGGAAGTTTTGTTGCTAAACGACATGTGATTCAGGAACTTCTTCCTACCTGATGAAGCCGCAGTGAAAACACACCGCCGCGTCCAGGACAGACTTCCTTCAGGATGGAGAGTTGATGACCGCCGTCAGTGATTTACCGCGTCAACCGAATAAAAACATGTCGTCAGTCAACAGCTCTCTCTCTCTCTCTCTCTCTCTCTCTCTCTCTCTCTCTCTCTCTCTCTCTCTCCTCTCCTCTCCTCACTCACTTCATTTACCGGAGCAGATTTGCTGTTAAACGCTGCAGAGACTCTCCGCACCTTGACCGGGTTCAGCAGCTGGACGCGCCTGTGCGTAATGACGCGCGTCTCCGGGTCGGAGATCAAGGCCGCCACCGGGCCGCGACCCCTGCAAACACCCCCCTCCCCCCTCCATCCCACCCATCCTAGACCCAGGCGCGTGACCTTGCGCCCCCCCCCCCCTCCTCCCTCCTGTCATAACAGCAGATTAGCGGAGCTCCTGAAACATCTGACCGCGCGGGTTTATCCGCTCAGACAGACGCGCCCGTAAAGCTGTCAGCGGCACCACAGAAGAAGAGTTAACCTGCAGCACGGCGGGTTCAGATGAACAGCTGGACCCGCCGCTGCAATCAACTGCAATAAACTGCTGCATGACCCGAAATCTGCAGCGAGGAACCCGCCGAAACCCGGTTCATCCACAGGTTTATTCACAGAAATACAGTTTAGCCTCTTTTACAGCTGACATGAATAATTTAATTTTAATTTTAAGGTAAATTCAGAGTATTCTGGTATCAAAATGATGTACCATAGAAGAAGACAGGGTCATTTAAGGAAAATAAAAACATAAATTCAGGTTTTTCTTCTAAAACTATAATAGATTTTTGTTCATATTTGTGGTTGTTTTCCATCACCAACCTGAGGACAGAGTCGTTTAAGGATAGCAAAAGCATAAATTCATTTTTTTCCCCCTATAAAATATTATTGATTTTTGCTTTAATACACCAGCTGGAGGTCACAGTTCAGCCTCCTTTTCATTTCACACCACATCACGGTTTATATGTCAGCTTTATATTTGAAATTGGTGATGTAATTTGTGAAATTATAAACTGCGACCTCCGGTACCACAAGGCAAAAAAACACCAGAATAAACAAAAGTCAGTTATAAGATCGGAAAAGTCCGTTTATTTTCCTTAAATAACCACATCTTCCTCTGTCATACATCAGTTACTGTGAGGAATTTAGATCAATATCAGCCTGAACATCCCGCTTCAACTGTATTTCTGCAAATAAAAAGCTTTATTTTTGTCCAGGTGGGTTTCCCCCGCCGCGGCTCCGCTTCCCGCCGCCTGTCAGGATTTAATAAAACTCGCCTCTATTTCTAAATTCCTCCATTTGTCTGCAGCCTGCTGGTGATTCATGGTTTGAAAATCTCCCAGCGCGTTTCCTCTTCATCTGAGAAAACCTCAACTGGTCTGAGGAGAGGGGAATGATGGGAAAGGACAGATTTATTTATGAGGGACACACACACACACACACACACACACACACACACACACACACACACGCGTCAAAACAATAATGAAAGAGTAAACGAGCTTTCAGAGTTAGAGACTAGATGAAGCCTATATTCTGCAAGAAAAAATGTGTGTGTGTGTGAGAGAGAGAGAGTGAGAGAGAGAGGGGGGGGGGGGGGGGGGTGTTATGTGACAATTGGCCCCTGACTCTAATGAATTTTTTTGCAAATTGTAATCAAGCCGGGCCGTCGCGGTCGGCTGATAAATGAGACCCGGGGGGGATCGGCCTCGGCCTCGGCTTCTCACTCCAGCATGTAGACCCCCCCTCCTCCCAACACACACACACACACACACACACACACACACGCACACACACACACACACGCGCGCCCGCACCGCTCACTAAATTAACAGCAACTTGTCTGAGCTTCAAATGAAGCCAGATGATTAATCCTGATGGAGCCACGGGGCCGAGATCCAGTCTTCTTCTTCTTCTTCTTCTTCTTCTTCTTCTTCTTCTTCTTCTTCTTCTTCTTCTTCTTCTTCTTCTTCTACTTCTTCTTCTTCTTCTTCTTCTGTGGTGGTGCCGCTGTCGTCATCTGATTACAGACACACTGATGTGACGTCAGAGGCTCTTGTATTCTGTTGTAGGTTTGGTTAAAACTGTAAATAAATGCTGACAGGTTGAAATGTGCAGCAGGTTTGTTTCCTCTTGTCGCTCCACTGTCATGAAGACACGAGGAAAGCCAAGAGGATCATGGGAAAGCTGATTGGCCCTCTTGGTGCCATCCCAAATTTTCTTCTATGTCATTGGCTGTTTAACTCTGATTGACATATTGAAATGTAAGATTGCATTAATTGTTTTAAATTTTAAGTGTCACTTTTTGACAGGTTTGTTATGTTTCATTTTTCTAACTATATTACATTACAGTTCATTTTTAACTCTCAACCTCGTTTTTATGCTCAGAGTCCTTGGATTCCCCAAGTTAATGTTCCTGGAATTTGTAAATGAAGTATTGGTAAATTAAAGCAGAAGAATTGGCTTTACTGTTATAGATAATAATGAATATTCACAAATAAATGTCTTTAGGAAGAGCTGCATGTCACATTAATCTCATCAAAATGCATCAAGTGTATGAGTTTAATTGCTTATAGGCTACAATGTGAAATTTCATAACAAAATGTAATCACAATCAGTGGAAGAATAATAAATATCGCAATTGTGAATGTATTAGAAGCTAATTAGCTGTAATTAACTTTCCAGGTTAGCTTAATTACGGCTAATTAACTCGAAAATCATTCTCAGACAAAATTATCCTACCAACTATTTTCTTCTTAAAAATTCATACTTTTAATGACTTGAATGTGTTGATTCAGTGGAGATCGCATTAAAAATATTAATCGCTAAAAGAGTTGGACACCTTTAACTATCAAAATACAATTTAACAGTCAAATCTGCTCTGAAAGACAAATATATTAATTGATTTATTTTTAAAAAGTCTGTGTGAAACAGAAGATCAGATTGTTTCATCTGTAATTTTGGGATCAATATAATGCCATTATATCTGATATCTAACATCAATAACGTTTGTGCAGAGCAACAAGTTGTAAAGAGAGAAATTGATCCAGCAGTTTCTCCTTTTCTTTCATCTTTTTCAGACTTTTCTTCCCTCCATCTCATCTCATCTCATCTCTTATCTTCCTCTTCTACTTGCTGAAATTTGTCTTGAAGCAAAAAAAAAAAACCCTTCTCCCTCTCTCCTGTGCTCTGTTTTTTCATTTCCATTCCTCTAACCTGATCATTTTAGACCTCTGACCTTTGACCTTCTCACAACTGGTTACATTTAATGCTGGTGATCTGGGAACCGAGGCTTATTCTACTGTTACTCCACTGCAATTTGCAATTTAATTTATTCAGCCAACATGTAGGAATGCTTGTCTGGGGAGTTGAACAGCATGTTTGACACGTATGAAGATTCACACAATATTCATATTTCACATTCTTGGCGAGATCATTTCTGGAATAGGAAAAAAAAACAAACATATTTCTACTATACACATTCATTATCTTGTCTAATTTATCTGATTTTACGCACATTTTTGTTTTTTTCTTATTAAATACAGAATAGTTTTCAGCCTCTCGGTCTCTGGTTTGATTCCCCGGACAGTTTGGGGATATCTGGCCGCCCAGCTGCCCTGGAGCAAGGCACTAAACCCCTGACTGCCCCAGTAGAAAGCTGCAGGTCGAACTGGGAAGCTCCCAGTATGAACGTGCTGAACTGTGTGAATGTGAAGCGGGGCGGTTCTTCATCCAAACCCTTCCCTGGATAAATAAAGATCCTAAACATGAGGAATCCAAGCTTTTCGTTCCAAAACGCTGCACATCCATGTTGAGGAGAAACTTGTTTCCTCCTGCTTGTTGCTTGATATTTACAAAACACACAGTTTCATCTTCTAAAGTGACAATTCTCAAACTCAAAGCAAAATGAGGAAGTATAATTTCTCTTTAATTCAATTCAGTAGCAATTAGTGTTTAAAACCGACTCACTGGTTTCACGCTCACCTTTATTATCTCCCATACATATATTACACATTACATATATTGTAAACAGCTATACAATTCAATAGTAAATCAAGTCAATCTGATCAAATGGGAGTAAGTGATTGATTTATTTTGCGTGTATATTTGGGAAAACATCTTAAAAACTGCTCCAACATAACACTGTTTGCTAAGAAAAAGGTTCAAATTTGCGATTAACTTCCATTACACTTAACACAGTTTAACTTTGATGTCAGCAGTGTAGAAGTAAGTCTCATTTTTGGTGATCCAGTCAGTCACGAAGACGGTTTGATTCCCCCCCCAGGCCCCCCCCGGCCCCCCTCAGGCCCCCCCCAGGCCCCCCTCAGGCCCCCCAGGCCCCCCCTCAGGCCCCCCCCGGCAGCTCTGGCTCCGGCCCTGTCGCCTCGGTCGGTCTGGATCCGTCTGGATTAAGCCTGATGTGGCGATGATGCTGCGGCTCGCTCCCTTCACGCCTCATTTGGCCGCTCCTCTTGCATTCATAATGAGCTTCGGAGTTCAGAGCCGAAACCTGAGACCTGAGACCTGAGACCTGAGACCTGAGACCTGAGACCTGAGACCGTCCCGCCGACAGACGCTCCGTAGACGAGGACGAGGTAGAAAATGAGGAAGATTTCGTGAACTGAACTGATCCGTGATGCAAGGAGTCAGAAGTTGATTTTTGAAAACAAGGAGTCAAAGAAAATCGACTTCTACCTTATTTAAAGTAATAATCCGTCACATTTTCATATAAATAAATGTCAGTTAAATTTCTCTAACAGTTAACTTCCATGTAAATTGGACTGAGACTCTTTTTTTAAGGGAAGAAGATTTCTAGTTGGTGAATTTTGCACAAACTCCACTTTCCGTCTGGACTGAACGGAGAGTGAATTGGCTCCAACCCATCTGCTGTCTTCGGCCTCTATTGTCCTCCGCTGTGTTGGGTACACACACACACACACGCACACACACACACACACAAAGCCCCTTCCTGTTAAACACAGGGCTGAGGAGGGATTAGCAGGCTATTATCTCATTACCAGACAACAGCAAACACAGCCAGGACCCCCCCCCCTCCCATCCCATCTCAATACCTTCATCTGCAAACACACACACACACACACACACACACACACACACACACACGCACACACACTGTGCACTAAACCTCACAATCGTAATAGAAATGGAGCTCCTTGCATGTCCGTTCAGCCTCAGTTTTACCTCCAAATCATCTCACATCTCACTCGAAAACTGGTTTGTGATCAAAAGGTCGCCGGTTTGAATCCCAGTGGACGACAGTGTGATATCAGACTGGTTGTACTGGGCAGCTGTGTGACTGTGGAGCCGGGTGGAGCTGAAAAAGAGCAACAGAAAAACATCTTGACAGGATAAATAAAGGTTAAAAAACACAAATGCTCAGTTCTAAATTGCTGCTCATATAGAACATTTTTTTTGGATGACTGTTGGTGTTTATTCAAGGATGTAACTCATATCTGATGCTAATATGAACTGACAGCAACGTTGAAAAGACATGAGTAAAAAAAAAAGAATAGACATCACATCTGTATTTCAGTTACAGTTTGTTCCTTAGAGTTTTGACTGAATCGAGCGTTTCCCCAAACACCGATCAAGTTGCTTTTTGTCTTTATTTCCATTGCTGCGTCTAAATGCTAAAACTGTCTCAGATGAATGATGAAAGATTTACTTTCTGCCATAGCAACGCTGACAAATTCAGATTTGAGCTTTTAAATACAAGTCACATGTAGGTCGCATGTCTTGGGATCTGATTTTGTCGCTCATATCTATTTAATCCAGATCTGAATTAAAAAATACAGCTTTTTGCATTTCACACCGATTAGAAACGTGAAGCAACAAATCAAAACTGGTAAAGTTTCATGTGTAGTGTGAACATCAGATCTTGTTTCAACATCAAAGTGCAAGTCAGTTTAAACAGACTCTAAAACATCAGGTTATATTAAGAAGCATTATTTTTGTCTTTATTGAAAAGAGACACATTACAGTAGAAGACTCTGTATTAGGTAGAATTTTTCAACAACGGTACTGTACAGCCAACAAAAACTCAATAACAATAATAATAATAATAATAATAATTAGAATAACAATGACAATAAGAACAATAATGTGTCTGGATGATAATTCATAATAATAATAAACATGGATGGACTGGAGAAGTGAACAATATACAAAAACCTAAAGGCTTGGGGGAGAGAGCGTCTTCCTCCCTGGCAAGTTACCGCAGGGTGCGTTTATAAATAGTGTGGCGGACAGCCCTGCCGGGCGGGGCTTTGGGGTACGGGCTACATGACGGGAGGGACGTCGAGGTAACGCGAGACACGTCAGAATCGAATAAACCAAACGTTGACCATAATGAGTACTTTTTTTTTTCTTCCTTTCGTTTCTTGAAGTCTATGTACAGGTGAAGAAGAAGCGGCGCGTCGATTAGTGATTAACAACTGAACCTCCTCGCTCTCCCGGCGCCTCTCAAAGCAGATTTCACACCAGTGGCATATAGTTCAGACTGTGAAGCTCGTCTGCAGTTGTGCTGCTCGTCCGATAGCAGTTAAGCTAGCTGCTTCGCTAGCTGCAGCCGAAGCTCGACGGGATAACGCTTCTATCCTCAAAACATCCTCGTCATGCTTGCTTTTTTTCTTAAAGGGAAAGCAGTTCGGTACACCTTTAGAGAGATTACGAAGGAGTTGAACGATAGTAAAGTAGAAACAGACCGCTTGCGACCTCGCTGCCGTGCTAGCGTTTCGTAGCTAGGAATCAAAGCGACTGCCGGCGACGTCGGCCGATGTTTCTTCGATGGTCGCGTGAAATAAACGGACTTTCGGCAACCGGTTTCCTGAGTCGCTCGCAGTCTCGACGCACAGCGACTTGTAGAAGAAGCCGTCTTAAGGTCCGCCGCTGAGAGAAAGAGGCAAACGTCAGTTCATGCAAATAAACGCTGTAGTGAAACAGCGAGTGGCGAGGGATTAGAGTCGGGGGTTTAAGACGGACAAACTGAAGCAGACTTAGTGCATTTCTGTCATAAATAAACGGACGTCTTGTCCTATCCTGGGTTCAGAATCTCCCAAGACGAGTCAGGGATAAAAACAAAACAAAACAAAACAACCTCCAAACGACTGAAGGGGGGGGGAAGTTGCGATCGGCCCCTCAGTTTAGTATTAAAATTTCTCAAGTCATTTGACGGGAGATAAAACGCCATCTTCAAGATGACTGGGGGGGGTAAGAGGGGGGAAATGGCACATAACAAGGTCAAACACCATCGAAGAAGAAGGTAAAGGTAGGCGCATTAAACAAAGTAAAAAAAGATAGGCATCGGGAGGCGAGATTTAGTGTTCAGAGGAAGAAAGAAACTTAAGACCCTCTGGATCGTTTGCTCTCAAAACCACATTATTATTAAATTTTTTTTTGCTCTTTCTTCACATTTCTACAAATGGGGAAGAGGAGAGTGTGTGTCTGTCGTCAAATGCGTCACATGGGACTATTGCAGCAACGTCAGCGTGTGTCGGGACTGACGGGGAATGGATGCAACGGTGATGAACGCATGTCTGGATATTGCTTGGATACACAGTCGGGTCAGGGGCTGCTCCTTAACCTCTGCAACACACACACACACACACACACACACACACACACACACACACACCGGGAGGTAACACTAAGGGCAAGAGCGATGATAAATAGACGAGTTGATGCTCAGCATAGTGTCGAAGGGGACAAGTCATCACACACACACACAGATAAAGGCAGAGTGCCGCTCTACAGTTGCAGGGCGTCTAGCAGAGCACAGAGCGGAGCGGAGACGGATTGGCGAGGCGATGAGGTTAAGGAGCTTCCGGTCCTGACGATCCTGATACAGATCGTTAGCGTTCAGTCGACACGTTTCAACGTCCAGCCACTAGAAAATCAACGTTCAGTCAACTCTACTTTGACGTAACCAGGGTGGGAAACTTATTTTTTGTTTGTCTACAGGCTGATAAATCTCAAAATTCACCAGCGATTTTCACTGTTTTACCAGCCGACTAGATTTTTTACGCTTCCGAAATAGACAAACTTGAATTTCCCTCCCTGGATTTATAACATCAAGCCAACTTAACATCCAGTCGACACCATTGGCTCGTTTCACTGGTCACTGCCACCCTAACTATCAAAACAACCACACACACATATGCATCGGAAACGCTTCCACTCCACACCCCCGAGATCCTGGGATAAGCAAATCTCTGAGTAACAAACAGTCGCACCGCTTCCGGCGTCCTCTAATTTACATGACATCACCATCGACAGAGCTTTCATCAAGTCGAGAGAGAGAGGGAGAGAGAGAGAGAGAAGAAGAAGAATTATTTACATGAAGGAGGTTTCCAGACCCAGAGAAGCCCTTCTTATTGATTCGCTGAGCAGATTTGGGGGAGACCGCCTGATTGGTCAGGACAGACGTTGGCTGTAAAACAGAGACGGGACGGGAGGGAACAATCTAAGATATGTCTTATGTACATATAATATTGGAAATAACCATTGTGGTCAGATCCAGTGGTGGTTGAAACACTGTCCTTCATGTTATAGACAGTGTAAAGTAAAAACACTAAACAGCTGTACATCAGTATGCAGAATGCCTTTTGTTTGAGCAGCTATGGCAAGCATACTGTTTCTACTCTTTATATTACATTTCACCATTTGGCTAATGCTTTTATCCAGAGAGGTTTATAATGAATGAGCGAGTAAAGGTTCAGCATCTTGCTCAAGGACACTTCAACAGGGGAAAACAGCTGTGGGGAGTAAAATATGAAAACTTTCCGTCATATGAAACAGCCTCTCCACCCTGCTGTCTGATTACTGAATGAGGTATAATGCAGTTTGTCTGTTAGTCTGATACAGTTAAGTGTCAAATTCTGACACATTATTCCCACTGCGGCCATTTTGAACTTGAAACTCTACAGAGCAAGTGCAGCCCAGCTCTGTCCTCTGACGAACATTTATAATTTCACAGATCGCCCAGAAAAAAACATTTTAGAAACAAATGCATCTTAAGGATCTGTAAGGATATAGGATCACATTTTGAGGTCATATATTTAGCCTACTAATTTGATGACTGTCTATCTGAAGTCTTCACTTATTTGAAGTAATGCTAGTTTTATATATATGTCAATCTTCTGGGTAGAATTTCCCACCTCGAGTGTGATGACAGTTAAAAATGGCTGCCGTGGGATGAGGTCAGTTTTGGTTCTGGTGGTAAATTTGTCTGCTCCACCAGCCACCGGCAACCATCCAATCAGACTCTTTTCTATTCTACAAAGCATTTTTGTTCGTCTCCTGTCCCGGTTGTGTCCCTCCCATAGGACCGTCTCTGATAATCCATGATCAGTGTGATGTGTCGGTGCTGACAGCAGACCGAGTGGATCGGCTGGGCAGATTAAAACAAAAGGAAAGCAGGAACAGCTCACAGAATAAAAACAACACCTGATAAAGGAGCAGATAAATTCCCTTTTGCTGAGTGTGGCTGATTTACACTCAGTATGTTTGCTTCTTAGCTGCTAAATGATTCGCTGTCTTTTCTGTTTTTACATGTCGTTTGACCAGGATGTAAATCGGGGGTCAATTCAGTTTCAGTTCAATCAATTCAGGAAGTGGAGTTCTTCTTCTTCTTCTTCAAAAAAAAAGGGAACTCTTTTGTCATAAACGTTCATATATTCAATGCATAAATAAAGGATTCAGAATTAATAATCACATGGTTTGTGTCTCAATGTTTGTGTACATTCTGGATTTTCTTACATCCAAACTATAAGGAGAATATCTATAAAAATGGCTCAATTATTATATGTGAATTGCTGTTTCAATTTACATTTTGAACTGAGTGAAATGAAAGTAAATTGACCCCCAACCCTGGTGTAAATAGTGTTGAAATATAACGGGGGCTCGTATGTCACACATGTAATTGACAGTCTCCGGTCCCTGAGCCTGGCAATAGCTTCTATACATTTACTAAGTGACTTTATACACCCCACTCCCCCCCCCCCCCCAAAAAAAAATCCCCTGTCCCATCTTGACATTTTTAACCATTGGTCCAGCAATGCACATTGAGATAGTACAATATACACAATTCAGGAAAGATGCTTGTTTAAATTAAAATAGAAAAACAAAAAGAAAAAAAAGTGTCTAGGTCATGCTATCTATCACACTTTTTTTTTACCTCTAAGAAGTGATCTGATATCTTGGACTTTTTTTTTTTTCCTCTTAAAACAGTTTTACATCGAGATATTTTTCACATTTAAAAAAAAAAAAAAAAAAATTGTATAGGATGAGGGGGAATTCACATAATTTATAAAAAAAAAAAAAGAGAGAGAGAGAGAGGTGAAAAAGGGGTGAAAACACTGACGCTAAATGCAGCGGGAAGGCAATCGAGGGGGTCAAAAAACAAGAGAGGAATTTTATCCGTGAGTTCTCGAGTGATGATGAAGGTGGAGATGATGAAGACGACGACGATGATGTGCAGTTCGCGTGGTTTCCCTCGAAAAGCACTGTGTGTGTGTGTGTGTGTGTTCGGCATGCTGCTACGAAGACTTCCCCAATGTCGCTCCTGAATATCTCTCTTTAGCTTTGTCCTCCGGAATCCGTCTTGCTCGTTTACTGTCAGAGAAGAAGAAGATATGTCTCAGCTGAGGAAAGAGGGTGTGGCTTCATTTCCGGCAGGTCAGCGATTGGCTGACCCGTAAGATCCAAGTGACGCCGGCCGAGTCCCTTGATGTCCGTTCACGATACTCGAGTCCTTCTGATGTTTGGTGTCGGTGTTTGGGAACTGGCCATGTACTGCTGCGTTAGTGGATGGGTTATGTATAGTGAGGGGTCAGAGGTCAATGACTGATGAGGTACGATGTCTGCAGAGCTTGAGACTGCGCCGTGATTGGCTGTCACAGGAATCACATGATTGTTTCCCAAATAACTTCGATGAGATGACGGTGTCGTTTGAGCTTAACGATGGGCGAAAGACCGCAGGGCCGGGGAGGCTGCACCCGTAAGGTTGGGCGATTATGCACCACATTTCCCAGCATGCTTTGGGGGGGGGGGGGGGGGTCGGACAGTGAGGCAGAAGCGTCGGGGGGGCTCTCCCAAAGAGAAATCTTCTCAAGATATGACACGTGGATGCTTGAGTATATATGTGTGCAGCGTCACCACTGAACTAGGATCGCCTACATTTGCAACTGGAGTCTATGTGAGCGACTAGTGGCAGTGGTGGTTGTCGGGGGTGGGGCTAGGGGAGCTGTGGGGGGGGGAGGGGCTTAGGGTCACAACAGGAGTGCACAAGTAGTGGTTCCCAAAAATTTGCTCGGTCAGGATTCTCCCAAATGGGGCTTGTTTTTAAAGTTTCCAAAGACTCACGTTGATTTTCCTGTTATTTATCAGTTTTTTAATGCGTATAGACATGTTTTCGCCGGAGGCCTTGCGGCGCAGTACTGGACGCCCCGGCTAGGGGGGCGGCGTTGCATGGCGAGGCGGGTTGGGACGGCGGGGGGCGGGGGGTCATATGAGAGCGGCGCTCCCGGCGCTGCTGCAGCTGTTGTTGCGGTTGGTGTTGCGGCGCGACAGGTTGGGCGTGGCCATGAGCGGGTAGCGTTCGTCGGGGCAGCCGTACTGCGCCAGCGTGTCCACGCACTCCTGACTGCTGGCCTGCCGGGCGTACGCCATGGCGCTGTTACCGTGCGCGTCCCTCGCCATTAGATCCACACCGTACTGGAGAGAGAGAGAGAGAGAGAGAGAGAGACGGAGAGAGAAAAGAAAAGAGACAGGTCAGAGAAGGAACATGTTTGAAGCTTTCAGACGAAGGACTTCAGACTGTCCACATAAGCTGAAGGTAAAACTGGCACCAGAATAATTGATAAATGAGGTTAGCTTATTTGGAGTCGTAGTGTATTGTATTGTGAAGTGTAAAATGTCATGTGCTCTAAATTTTCCGGCTAATGGAGGACATTAAAGTCCCCATGAAACGAACTCCCTAACCGAATCGAACTTTCTCTCCCTGTCTCCTATACTCTGTCTACTCTGCTTCCTTCTCACTGTCTAAATAAAGAACCAATTGAAAAGCTGCTGGTCAGATTGATCTGCATGTAAACACAAGTCACTGTTCCCTTACCCAGATGAGGAGCTGTGTGATGACCACGTTTCCCTTGCGGCAGGCCAGGTGGAGGGCGGTGCGCCCGTCGCCTTCGCCGCACGTCTCGTTGACCTGCTGCCGGGACCCGTGGGCGAGCAGCAGCACCACGGAGCGGAGGTCCTCCTCGGCCGTGGCCCTCAGGAGCTGCTGGCCCAGGGAGAGGTCGGTGCTGGAGAGCGACGCCACGAACAGACGCTGCTCGTACTTCGCCCGGATCCAGCGCTCCCTCTCCTCCCTGACGGAGAGAAAGAGCAGTGGTTACAGTCTGAAGAGTTTGAACCTGACATAGTACGGTTCCCACTGTGGCCCTTTGGAGCCGGTCAGGATTCAGTGCTAAAGGACACCAAATTTAAGACTTTGTAAGACCTTTTCAGTGCTACCTGGAATTGAATTTAAGATCAATTTAACAATGAAAATAAAGACACACAACTGGCAAAACTAGCCTTTTTCTGATTGAACACAGCAAAACAAAACTTTTGAAATTGTAAATGAGCTATATCAGAAAAAGGACACCAGGAAATTAAGGGAAATTAAATCCAGTTGTGTTTAGTACAGCAGATAGGATACAGACTGTACTACAAACCCTGTTCTGTATTAATCTAAGGGTGGACAAGCATTGGATTTACGTCATTTCACTGCTTTCTACAGCCTTAAATTGAGCTAAATTCAGACTTTTTAAGGACCCGAAGAGACCCTGAGGAGAAAGGTGGATGCTTGCCCGCACAACAAGCTTGAGCTCAGTTTCTCCGGTTCAAGGCCGGTCTCTCTACTCTCCATTCATCCGTCCGCCCATCTCTTCTATCAAACAACAATCCCATGATCCCCAGCTCGCATCAACGGCTAAAGTAAGACACGCAGAGGCTTTCGGCGCAGAGCCAGATAGACAGGGCAAAAGGCGACGGGACAGGGACACATTGTTGGCCAATCTAGTGTCATTTACTACTGATCTATCTAATCCAGTGCCATGATAGCGCTAATCTCTTCCTTAATCCCTTCCATGTAAACACCGGGCCATTCAGCGCTGGCGGGATTAGTCGAGGCTCGGGTCTCCTAAGAGAGAGGGGTGTGTGTGTGTGTTGGGGGACTGGGACGGCCCAGGGGAAGAGGCAGGGAGGCTGGCTGAGGATATTGAGCTGTCCCCCCCCCCCCCCCCCCCTCCTCCTCATCCTCTTCCTCCTTAACAAAATAACAACACCTCCTCCAGGGGGTGGAGGGCCCAGGAAATGGAGAAGGAGACACAACAGTGACTCTCACAGGTTGATGCTTCCACCATGAAATGACTCCACTGTGTGTGTTTGTATAGGAGTGTGTGTGTGTGTGTGTGTGTGTGTGTGTGTGTAAGTCAGTCAGTGGCTAAGAAAAGGTCAGTAATAGACTCACACAGCAGGAGAGAGAAAGCCAGAGAGAAAAAGAAAGAAAGAAAAAGAACAAAAAAGATAGAAAGAGATAGAGAGAAAGAGAAAGAACGAAAGAGAAAAAGAACGAAAGAAAAAGACAGAAAGAAAAAGAAAGGCAAATAAATAAAAAGAAAGACAGAAAGAAAGAAAGAAAGAACTAAAGAATGAATGAAAGAACTAAAGAAAGAATGAAAGAAAGAAAGAAAAAAGAAAGAAAGAAAGTGTGAGAGAACACTGTTCAGTACTTCCTGCTGTATGTTACAAATCAACAGCATTGATGAAAACCCCAAGATGTTCTCCACAAAATTCACTCCAGATGCAGCAGGTTTCCTGCACAATTTTGCTCATCAAATTCCAGGATTTTCCCAGGACTTCCATGACCTGGCGCCCGGGGTGACAGATGACGGTGTCCTCGATCGAGACAACTGACTCCAGAAATCCATGTTGCTCTGGATAAGAGCCTCAGCTAAACGCCTACATGTCTTTGTTTAAAATTTTCCAAGACCTGGAAATGATTAAATTCGTCTTCCGTTGTTTTGTGGTCTTTGCACGGCTGAACAGGAACCCAGTTCACCTCAACCAGACAATCAATGAATTCAACCAGACAATCAATGAATTCAACCTGACAATCAATACCCCCCCCCCCCCCGGCATCCACGCCCCGCCGACATCCTTCTTAATCTAGAAACTGTTGGTTCGATCCGCGGCCCCCACTCCCCCAAACACAGGCAGGGTCACAGTGCAAAGATTTTAGTGCCGAGGACGATGTGAAGACGCTCAACTGCCTCGGTCAGTAAGTATCGGTATATAGAATAGATATGGACTACTTAATAATACTTACTGTTTGTTTTATCCAACATGGAGTACCAGATGGGCGGGGTTTACCACACCAGGATGATTCAGATAGTGTCAGGTAAGTTGTCAATCAAAGAAGAATTTACTCAATTGACATTCAAACACTTTCCTACGACTCTCTAAACTTTATGGGTGTCAGTGTATTGCCTTATGCGGCAAACACCACCCAACTGGCACTCCAAGCAATATAAAACAAGCACTAAAAATGATATGCGGCAGACCAGGTCACATTCTGGTCATACTAACAATAAAATGGTAGGGAATAGTGTAGTGCTGTTTTCCTACATTGTTGAAAACAAGTATCTTTGCTTCTTTTTTAATGTAATATTCTGAATTTTTTCATAAAAACAGAACTTACGTAGACTAAAGATTTAAAAGGGAAATCGTACACATGTCTCGGTATCCTGGCTAGTACTGGGACGCTGCAGCATCACATTTTGTTTCTCATAACAGGGATATGAACTTAAAGAGTTTGGGTTATTGTAAACTGGTTACAGTTCTGTCCCAAAGCTAGTGTTTACATGCACCAAGTCTTGGGCAGAATATTTGAGCATCTGGAATAGTACTGGGACATTAATACGCATGTAAACACATTCATTATGAGGGTAAAGAAAACTGTAAGGGTGTGAACGAGGAAGGAGGATGAGACAGAAGAGAGAGATAAAAGTGAGAAAGTGAGAAAGAGGAGTACTGGCCTGGTGTGGGAACCTGGCAGAATCTCATTAACTCTCTTCCTGGAGACTGGGGTGGTGTCTGTGTGTCTGTGTGTGTGTGTGTGTGTGTGTGTGTGTGTGTAGTGGGGGTGGCTAGCATCACGGAATGTCCCGGGGGCTTTTCCTTCCTGCCCCGGCCCAGGGAGAGAGTAGGGAGGCTGGGCACGGGACTACGGCCCACAGCCCCCGGACAAAGCCCTGGGGGTGTGTCTCTGTGTGTGTGAGGGGTGTGTGTGTGTGTGGGGAAGGGGTGTGTGCTCAGCGGGGCTCTGGCCCTCTGTCTCAGTGTCTCCCAGAGGAGAGAGAGGAAATGCGAGGCCATGTGAGCGCTCTGTCCGGGGCCCAGGGCACGCATGCCTTCCCCAGCCGCTGGAGTTGCTAAGGGCCGGACTGCGGCTGGGACTGGAGTGTGTGTGTGTGTGTGTGTGTGTGTGTGTGTGTGTGAGAGAGAGAGAGAGTGTGTGTGTACATCCTCGTGCAAAAGAACGTACTTACACATGTGGCAGATGTGTATATGCTATCAACAGATACATATGAGCATAAACAAATTTGTCAAATAGGTGACATCTACCTAGTAGACACATGACAACACACACGCACACACACACACACACACACACACACAGTGCATGATGGGACATTAAAATGCTCTGACAAACTGAGATGAATAGGTAGAAATACTGTAGGCTTGCTTTTCAGTATGCAGTGAAAGTCAATACATCTCTCTCTCTCTCACAAATCTGTGTACTTGAATTCAGTAGAACATGACAACACACACACATCACACATAAATGCTCCCTATGTGTACATTTCAATCAATAGACACATTCTGCCTCTCTCTCTCTCTCTCTCACACACACACACACACACACACAACGCTAGTTATTACAAGCGGCCGATCACAGCAGAGTTGTGAGCACGGCGGGAGGGGAGGAAACAGAACCAGGGCACCATGGGAAAATTCGTACCAGCGAAGTCAGGGAGACTGGTATCAACAGCTCTACACCTGATGCATGATGGGACGTTAAACAGGCTACTGTATATTTTCAGTATGCAACACAGTCAGTACATCACCGGGACATTTCTAAAAACACGTGCCTGGCACTATGTACTGCCATCAAATTCTTTAAGTTTCATTTCACACATTTCCTTGTTTCTGAGAGACAGACATAATTGAAAAAACAACATTTCAGGTGTAATCGTGCTGGAAAACAAACTAAACTAATCGTTTTCAACAAGCGACGGTTACAAAGTTTTGTGACAATTAACTAGCTAACCTGAAGTAACAGAGGGGATAACACTGAAAATAGAAAGTTGGCGATTGCTCTGCTTGCTGTTAAAGAAAAGGATGAGGAGCCGATCCTTTCCTTTATTATTTATTCCTCTATCATCTTGTCTGCCTCCATAGTGCCTGTTTCAAGGGCTTTTTTCACATTGATGTAAAGTGCGGCGAGGATAAAGCGGCGTCGCGTTCGGCTCGGAGCCGAGGGCGCCGCCCCGAAACACCGGGCACGCAGCTCCGAGGAGCCGCTCGCCTGCTGCAGCCAAACCACCGAAAATAACCGGGAAAAAAAAGCTGCAGGCGCGTTCAAAAAAAGCATCTTATGTGATCACAGCCTGAGGCATCATGAGCACATTATAAACACAATGTGAGTGCAGGTTAAGTATTATAATCAGAGGATGATATAATAAACACAGTAAGGGCTTGCGAGGAAAGTTTATTTACGCCTCTAACGAGCGTATAATCTGCTTATAATGTGTCACATTTGAAGTAAACTGAGACCCGAAGTTGTCGTCAAGACTGTAGAAAACGTCTCTAGCCGTGATGAGCGTCCATTATTTTTATTTACATGTGACCGAGCGGCGGTGGCGTGTTGGTGTTGTGGTAAACAGCCTGCCGTCGACACACACCGCTAGCTAACGACTCCTGAAAACACAGAGCTTTGGAAAGCAGAGAGGGTAATTGCACTAATTAGCCACACGGAGAGTGTGTGTTTGCCTCTGTGTGTGTGTGTGTGTGTGTGTGCATGACAGTACGTGTTAACATGTGTCTACTGAATGCATGTACTCACATTTGGTGCGTTTATTTGTGCGTGTGTGTGTGTGTGTGTGTGTGTGGTTGTTCCACTGTGTTTGTCTCCCTTTTCACATCCCATTAGAGAGAGCTTTATGCCCCAGCACCAAGGCATGCTGGGTAGATAATTAAGCACAGGTCCTGGTGTGATGGCTTGTGACAGGGAAACACACACCGCACACGCACACACACTCGCACACACACACCTACAGCAAATATGTCAACAGGAACCCAGAGGGGGAAAGGGGGTTAGTGTGTACTTTTGAATATGTGCTTATTTGTGTGTATGTCAGTTTGTTTACATGCGTGTGTGTGTGTGTGTGTGTGTGTGTGTGTGTGTGTGTGTGTGGCAGCTAGTTAAATTAAATACTACAGATTATACCAGCCAGGGCAAAGACATTTCCCAACGCAATGAGCCTTGGACATGAAATGCCCTCACCGCCATTACTGCCTCTTATCGTCTCTACCGCTTCTTTTTCTCCTGCCTCTACTGCTTTTACAACCTCTCTACTGCTTCTACTGCTTCTAGTGTCTCAAAAAAAAAAAAAACATCATCTGATGCAGCTATCCCCATGCTATTTGGGTGAGCACATATGTAGAAAACTTGGATGTTAGATGATATAACGGAGGGTGATCACTGGGGTTTTCAGGTTCCATTTCAAAATTTCATCCTTGCCCGATCTTGATTTTTTAACTGGATTTGATGATTTTCAATATAGTTTTCAACATGATATGCGCTGATAGCGGCGGGACAATATAACTGAAAACCATATTACTTGATATACAAGAGATATCAATTTGGGAGATAACACTTGGTCTACTACTACATAAAATGTGAGTGTAAGAGGATCGGCATTGAACAGCAATACGTTTTTTGCAATTCCCTTTTTTTTTGTGCAATTTTTTTGTAACACAGAAATTATCAAATAAATTTTCCAGACTTTCCAGATCTGCAGAGGAAAGCAGATTATTACAAATACCGTCGCTTAGCTAAATATGTCAAATAAATGAGTCTGATGAACTTTGTGCCTCTGCTGATGAACGCAGTGGAAGATGTAATCTGAACACCAAACAGTGAGTTTGATGAGACGACTTGTTGATTGACAGCTTCATCAGCCGGAGCGATGCGGCGCCGGCGGCGAGCGGTGTCAGCGCCCGGTCGCCGTTGGAAACGGTGGGGCGGAATGTGATTTTGTTCGGGGTCACTCAGGGACGCACACCGGGCCCACTGTCGTTTTCTTTGGTTCGGGGAGACAAGAGAGGAGAGGGGCTGTGATTTCCTGCCTGTTGTTTGAGCCTGGGCGACCCTGCATTGTGTGTGTGTGTGTGTGAGTGTGTGTGTGAGTGTGTGTGGTGTCAATGTTCCCCCTGAGCGGGCGCTTTGTCCGGCTGTGTTTACATACAGCCAGGGTTTCCTGTCTGTCCAAAGCCAGAGGGTGTTTGGCCCGACCGCCCTTCACTGGACGTCCCACCAGCTGCTCCCCTCTGTGGGGAGGAGGTGTGTGTGTGTGTGTGTGTGTGTGTGTGTGTGTGTGTTTGTGTGGGGTCATCTGTCCACGACCCCAAAACAGAGCACGGACAGAGGGCTGAAAGCGAGCACACACACCCCGATAATCACACCAGGCTAATTATCATAATTACCACTATTCTACTACTAGAATACCAAACAGGACCTGAAGATCGCTAAAACACATTTGAAAATAATATTTTAATACTAATACTTTACTACTATAATACTTTATGATATTTCACTATTAGTAAATGGCGGAAAAAAGCAAAAAAGGAGGAATGCCTCAACGAATTCACAGATTTTCTACACATTTTCATGTAAGAATACTTCAGAAAATCAAAAAAATATGTCAGATTCTGCCTGAGCCACCTTTTCACCCAGTATGAAAATCTGCATTTCTGCAAAGAAAAAGACTTGATTCAACTCTAAAATAGAATGGTAACTGCCGGTAATGACCTTAAAACAACAGCTACATAGATATATGTATAGATACAGTAGATACAGAAAGACAGAAAGAGAAATAGCTGAATACATTTAGACGGAACATATAAAAAATTGTATTTACATCCAAACTCTACTCAGATCCATTACTGTAGAGCTCAGCCAAGAGCCATGATCTAAGATGTATGGGCTAACATGCTGCTGTTAAGCCTATCATTAATTACAGTCTGGAGGGAGGCGGGGGTGGGGGGTAGGAGGGGGGGTAATGAGGGGTAGGAACGGGGTTAAGAGTGACATGGTGTCAGTGGCTCTGCCTGGCCTTCTCTCTTGGCCTAATTAGCCCTCTAATTAATAGATTAATAGACTGATAGATAGAGCGTGGATAAGAGCAGCAGCTAAATGTCTGACGTAATGTACGTTGAAAATGAATCACCAGGCGGTCAGAGAGACGTTTTCTTAACAAGGTAAGGCGCATAATGTCCCGCTAATTCTGTTTTGCACTTCACCTAGAACCCCCCGTGCTCCGTTTTTCATCTTTAAGAGAAAAAAGGGAGAAAGAAAGAAAAAGGAAAAGAAAGAAAGAAGAGGACAAGAGGCTGAAATCAATTAGCCTTTCCTAGCTGGTCGTTAGCTGCCCTTGGATAGGCACAGATAATTAAACGGGGGTGGAGGGTGGGTGAGTAGGTCTGTGTGTGTGTGTGTGTGTGTGTGTGTGCGTGTGTGTGTGTGTGTGGAGGGGGGGTGGCTTGGACTGTAGTCAGATATGAGATTGGACTAGACTGGGAGAAAAAGAGAGAGAGATGGTGAGTTTAACTGGGAGAGAGGGACAGAGACACAAAAAGAGGGAGAGAGAAATGATGCAAATGACGAAGAGAGAGCGAGAGAGAGAAAGAGAGAGAGAGAAAGAGAGAGAGAGAGGGAGGGAGGTAGAGGGGCAATGGGCCAAACTGATGGGAAGCCGATCCCTCGGCTGAAACGCAACGCTTCAGCGCTGCCATGCAGATAGAGAGAGGGAGAGGAAAGGGGGAGGGGGGAGAGAGAGAGAGAGGTGGAAGTGGAACCGGAGTAAACGGAGAGATAAAGAAAAAGGGGGGAAGGAATTGAGGGAGGGACAAATAATAAGGAACACCTTTTTTTATTCAGTTGCATCCTCATTTTCGCGCAATTGTCCTTTTTTAGTTTGTCTTCTGCCCTTCATGACTGAGGTGGATTTAAGAGTGAGACCAGGGAGAGATCAGTTCACCTGGATTCACCTAATGGGAATTATTTTTTGAATGTTATAATACAGTAGAATTCATTCGCTCTACATGTCTCCATGAATGCGCAGAGGGACTGGACAGAATTTGTAATTTGTCAGAAGAAGAAAGCTCTTGCTTATTCACGACCAGTGTTGGGCGGTAACGTTCCAGTAATGTAATAACGAGTAGTGTAAGGGATTACAATTTCAAATTTACTACATTATAGCTGCTAATCCCAGCAACGCTCCGTTACTGCGTTACTTAAACCTGAAACCACCTTCAACCTTTTCCTTCCTCTCATCGTGTCATGGAACTAGATAATTACTTTGTAAATGAAAGTAAGTAAAGAGTAATTGACTGGAAGATGAGACGAGAAGAGCAGGCGGCTGCATCCACCATGTGGGTTGAATTCAGCGCCGCTGTAGAAAGCAAACGTTCGGGAAAATTCAGCTTCTGACGCCATGTTGCATCTGTGAGCACGGCAGGCGGCACTTTGGCAGAGTTTACCATCGTTCTCCTATTGGAAATGATGAACATCCGGCTTGCTGACTACCACAAACCGCCACAATGTAAATGCAGCATATACACACACACACACACCCCTCAACCCCCCCACCCCTCCCTCCTGTCACCTATCAGAAAGAGGTGACAACGGCAGTGACCCCGACGGCTCAGGGCTCGTGGCTGGGGAAGCCATTGACATTTCCTACTAGATTAGCTGGATGCAGATGAGTGGACCTGCCTGAGTAAGAGAGAGAGAGGGGGGGGGGCAGTAATGGGGTTTCTCCTGACCAACGCTCCGGTGGGAGAGGGAGAGGAAAAGAAGAAAGGGGGGAGAAGGTGAGAGAGTAGGAGAAAGACGGAGAGAGGCTAGATTGGCAGTTAAAGAGAGAAAAAATGAAAAAGAGGTAGAAGATGAAGGAATAAAAGGAGGAAAGAGAAAGAGAGAAGGGTCAGACAGGGATGCAGATGAGTGGACAGGCCAGAAGACAAAGATAGGAGAGAGAGAAAGAGTAAAAGATAAAGAAAGACAAAAAAGAGAAAGCAAAAAGTATAGAGAGAGAGAAAGAGGGAGAGGGGAGAGACAGAGTAAGGAGAAGAGCAAGAGTAGAAGAAAGAGAGAGAGAGAGAGAGCAGTCTTCTCAGTCCGCTACACCTCTAACCATGCATGTCGTGTCGTCTGATAGTCATTTATTGGAGACGGAGGTGGATTAAACTCTGGAGGAACTTCAGGATATCTGCTCGTCCTTCTGGCTTTTTAAAATTCTGTATTCATGTCCTTTGTTGCTTTATACATATCATATTAAAAGCAGTTTGTAAATAAATTGGACTTGATTTGACTGTGGGATTACACTGTTTCTATATAACGTAGTGTGTTGGACCAGGAGTTCATAACCTGGAAGACAGATATTACCCCAACGTTTAAAACACACTAAACTGAGCTTTTATTGTACTACAGTGCAAAGGGACCCTGTTTTCATATGAGGGGACCCCACTTTAGGTCCCGACCCCCAGTTTGGGGAAGTCTGGGTTAGATAACACATCTGCAAGTGATTGCTTTTGTGAAAAGCTGATGCATAATTTTATAAATGACTTAAAAATCATTGTTTTCAACCATTATTCCTGGGAGCTATATAAAACATTGGCCTAATTTTCTTTGCTCTTGTAGGAATTGCACTCTCACATTTATTGAATTGGCTTTTAAACAAACTTCAGCCCCTTCGTTTGATGGTACATTTCACTCTTTTCCAGGGTAACAAATTCTTTTATTTCTGCGGCATCAAATACGCTCATCCTCCGCTGGCCGGGCGAGGGGAGTAAATGTTGGCAGCGATAATGATGAAGCGGTCAAACAGCCCGTCGAGGACGAGACAAACTCGTCTCAAAGCTGTAAACACGCCGGCTGAACCGGGAGGATTGAAAATAAAAGAGGACGACTTCACTCGAGTGACGGCTCTCTGCGGCGGACGGTTTCAAATGTTTACCAGCCGGCCGCAGCCAGCAGTGAACCCATTCAATCCGAACACATTACCGACAAACACGAGGAGAACTCTCGTGGAGTTTTTCCACCCCCTTTCTCCTTTTTTATTGTATGAGCAATTTGCCGACTGAGCCAATTAGCCGAGGGGCGGGGGGGGGGGGGGGGGGGGCTCTTACCGTCGGCGTACGGATTCATTTCTGCTCCAGGAGCCGGCCCCCGCTGGCTCGCGGCGGGCGGAGAGGAGCGAAGCCGGCGGACGGGAGGACGGACGGAGTCACGCATGTAGAGAGCATTATTTATTTCTTCATTATTAAAATAGGGGAGGGGAGGAGGAGAGGATGGGGGGTTAATCTGATGACTCAGGCATAAAGAATGTGCATTTAGTTTGTGCTTTTAGCCCGCATTAGCATAACCTCGCCGTGATGACAAACGATGAATGGCCCGGTGATTGGCTCGTGTCAGCCGGCTTAATGTCAATAGTAAATTGGAGGGCTTGTTAGGCGAGTTGGGGGACGCGGTTACAGGCAGCGGCGAGGCAGTCATGTACAAAATAATGTCTATTAGGACTAATTTAATCAAGGCCTCCCTTTTACAGATGAATTAGAATGTAGGGGCCAATTATTTTTCAACGTTTGCGCTGGCCCTGCCTGTCAGGAGGCTCTCCCTCTTTCTGTGTGTGTGTGTGTGTGTGTGTGTGTGTGTGTAGTGTGTGTGTGTGTGTGTGCGCGCGCTGTTTAACATGCAGGCCGTGGGGCCGGCTCCTATCAGCAGGGGCTGTAGATAATGGCAGAGAGATGATGGCAGGCAGGATCAGCTAGTTAACCAACGCAGATGAAACGGACCTCAGCGCTCAGCTCGCCTCAATCTGCACACACTGGATCACAGGGGGCAACACACACACACACACACACACACACACACACACACACACACACACACACACACACACACACACACACACGAGCAGACACATGGATACACACATGGACAAGGACACAAGCACCTACAGATACATGTACAAACGCAGATACACTTATGTGAATATATGTGGATTCACACAAACAAACACACACATGCACAGACATGCATGTAAGACACATATACAAACAGGAGCACACTCAATACATGCACACGCACACGCATGCACACTTAAACACACACACACATTTATGAGTGTGTCTTGAGCTTTGTATGCAGTCAGATACTTACACACAACATACAAAACACATGCACCCAATGTACAAATAGGAACTCACCAGCATACACACACACATCTACCTATATAAACACAAAAGACACACACACACGGGCACACACACACACACACACACTTGAGCCTGTACATTAGGTAGGCTAAAGATAACCATGTGCGGTTCGTCATGAGAATACATCACTGACTCGCTGTAATTAATATAGCTGAGTATTACTTTAAATACTCCTATACCACTATCTATTACTAATGACATTAACTCCATGATCTCCTGTGGAAGAGCTGGAGCCCATTTTAGGCATTTCAGGCGACTCCTGTGATGTGGCATGTGTCCGTCAGAAATTAGACCAGTCCAATCTGTGTTATGATCACAGAATCGGGGGGTGGGGGGGGGTGAGATCTGACTGATACGAGCTTGGGTTTTATGGGGTACGAGGCAAGGCTGCCCCCTCCTTCCCCCTCCATTCCCTCTGACTCTGGGGGGCAATTATCTTGTGATGTGGGCCCCCCTGCCCGCCCCCTTCCCCCGGCCCCCCCATCTGGTCCCTTGAGCCCAATCCCACCGCCACGTCGGGGCGACCGCCGCACCTGCACCCCGGCCCAGATTAAAAGCCCCTGGTCTAATTTTAAATCTGTTAGCGCTGGCCTTTTCTTAGGGGGGAACAAGACTAATCTGTTCCCATAAAGGGCCCTTATTCTTTCCCTCTCCTGGCTCCCAGCGCCGACAGACCTGCTGCTGAATTATTACTGGCCGGGCATTCGTCATGAGGGCCCCGCTGTTAAGTGCGCGGCGGGGCGGCGGGTGCCGCGGTACGTCGCCCCGCACGCTCGTCTTTTACCCCCCCCCGGTTCCTGCTCATTTTTCTGCTGTCTAATTAAGGTGTGGCGACATATCTCTACCTCCTCCTATTGTTCAAGCTGCACTCTCACCCCAACATGAACATTCCTGCTAAAGCCAGCATCTATCTACCTCTATCTACAGGGTTTCTGCAGATGTTTGGCAATAATCTTCCTTGGCTATTCGATGACAATATTGCACAATTTATTAATTCATATTGTCAGCATCTAAATTCAAATGTTACATTTTTTTGGAAACTATCTGGTTTTAATATTTGTTTGGCTAGCTACAACTATAACCAGGCAACAATGCAGTCGGGAAATTTGTCATGTGGGTTGTTATTCTTTGAAAGGTACCTAGATCTACCAGTAGCCTAATTTTACATAAAATAAAGTGGAAAATAAAGCTTAAATATAAATTCCCAGCAACATTATAGAATATGCTACTATATATAATTTCCCTGAACTTTCCCATGTCTGGAAAATACTACGGTCAAATTCCCTGACTTTTTCAGGTTTTCCGTGTCCATATGTTCTCCGTATCTATCTTGACCAAACTCGGGATTGGAAGACCCGGATAGCTTTCCAGTCCATAATCTCCATCCCAGCAGAGAATATCACAGCAACACAATGAACAAAGGCGAGCTTCACAGAGGAGTCTGTATATGCAAACAGGCAAAGATGCTGACCCTGTACGACAGGCTGCCAAAGGTCGGTGCTCGGCGGGAAGGAGGGGCGGGGTTACGAGGACAGAGGAGGCCCAAGGGACAGAAGCGATGGCCGCCAACCACCTCTCCAGTCCGGTGGCCAGGAGGCCGGATTAGCAGCGCTGTCACTTCCTGTCCGCTCAGGCCCGCTAACACGCCGCGTCAAACAGTGCCTGAGCGGGCCTTGGGTGCTGGTGTTGACGCACCGCTCGACAGATAATTAAAACAATGAGCCGCGGCGCCGAGAACGGAGGACCGAGGGTGCTGCGGCGGCGCGGCCGAGCCGGCGGGGGGGGGGCGACGGGCGGCGCGCCCATACTTAGCAGGCCCCTCAGCGGTGGCATCAGCTGGGGCGCGGGCACCGGCCGACCGCGCCAGCTGAGGTGATGACGGCTGACCGCGGGCAGCCAGAGGTTAATGGGAACGTTTAGAGGACGGAGGAGTCTTTTTGTGGTTTGTTCCGGAGAGAAAAAACGACTTCTAACAGGATTTCCCTCTGGCGGAGCGGAGCTGGCTCGCTTGGTGTTCATCCACACTACACCGGCCCTCGCCGTCCCCCGTCGTCACTACTGCAAGGGACGCACGTCAGGAAGTATCTTGTTTCATACTGAAGCATCACAGGGGGAACGAACGTGGCAAGACGCTGTATTTGCAGCAATGAGCTCAAGCCCTAAAACGATTAGCAGCGACAGTTTCTGCTCAAGTGTTCAGCAAGCCGCTCCTCACCGCTGATGTTAATAAGACCTGGACCAGCCGTAGCTACGGGCAGACGCACAGAGCGAAGGATGAACGGGCGGTTGAAAAGAGAGAGAGAGAGAGAGAGAGAGAAGAAGGGGAAGATAAAGAGATGATGACAACAGTTGGAGACGGCGGAGCTCGGCCCTGTCACATATCTCATGGGACGGGGGCGGAGCCGGCGAGGCTAGGTGAGATCGCTCCCAACATAATTCCTCCCTCCGGTCCGCGAGAGGGGAGGGGCGGGGGGAGGGAGGGAGGGAGGGGAGGAGAGAGGGAGGGAAGGAGGGGGGAGGAGAGAGGGAGGGGAGGAGAGAGGGAGGGGAGGAGGAGAGAGGGAGGAGGAGGAAAAATGGAGGTGTTTAATACTGACGGCCATACTAATGCGCCTCCCTCCCTCTCCCTCCTCCCCTACCTCGTCTCTCCCTTTTTCTCATCTCTCTTCCTCCTCCTTTTCCTTGCTCTCTATCCCTCCCTTCCGTCTGCTCCTCCTCCCTCTCGCAATCCCTTTCCTCACTTTTTCTCCTATCCATCCCTCCCTTCCTCTTTTCCTTTCTCCATTCCTCCCTTCCTCCTCCTTTTCCTTCCCTCCTTTCCTCTTTCCATTCCCCCTCCTTTTTCCTTCCCTCTAACCCTTCCTTCCTTTTTTCCCCTCCCTACATCCCCCCCTTCCGTCTGCTCCTCCTCCCTCTTGCTATCCCTTCCCTCCCTTTTCCTATCCATTCCTCCCTTCTTCTTTTCCTCTCTCCATTCCTCCTCCTCTTTCCTTCCCTCCATCCTTTCCCCTCTCGCTATCCCTCCCTTCGCCTTCTTGCTCTCTCCATCCCTCCCACTCCCTCCCTCTTTCTCCACTCCTCTCCCTCCCACATTTCTTGCCATTCCACCTTCCTCTCTCCCTCTATTCTCCCCTGTCCTCCTCCTTTCTCCCATCCCTCCCTCCACTCCTCTTTTCTCCCCCTCCTTCTCCTCCCCCTCTCCCCCCCTACCCCCCAACCTCCAAACAGGACCTAATTGGGAGGCGAGAGTGGGGGGCCAGACCTTGACAGACAGGAGGTCAGCGTAATTGCTGCTGGCCATATTTAACATTAAGATAATCAGGCCATTAATTACCCTTTGGATCATTAAATCAGCCACTTGCAAAATGAAATTTCGGCCTCTATTACTCACTTGAGAGACCACGAGGGGAGGGCATTTTTCCATCCATCAGCCTCCCTCCCTCTCTCTCCCTCTCCTTCCCTCCCCTCCACCGCCTGGACAAAGCGCTGGCCTTTCCCCATACCTCCACAACCTCTCATCCCGCCCTATTCTTCTTCTTCTTCTTCTTCTTCTTTCACGCGGGGGAATCTAAACCCCAAAATAAGCGCCGCTCTCTCCAATCTGGATCACTTTAATCGCCGAGGGGCTACAAATGTAGAGTAGTTTATTTCGAGTGCCGGTGCAAATATGAGCTTTCTTTTTGGATATTTACAGTGATTTAATACACAATGCAAAATGTACGTGAAGCATAATGAAGAGGTAATTAAATCACAGAATAATTGGAGTAAACACATTTCCCACACACATGAACATACAGATAACAAGGTATTAGATATTAGGGCGGCACAATTAATCGTGTATGATTGTATATATTGTGATTTTAGCTGATTAATAGTGGTAGTGGTAGAACTGGATCTGCAGTTGAATACTGGCTGTACTTGTGAAGCTACTAGTAATTATGGTTAGTTTGAAATATCCAAGCATAAATTCTGATCTTGGCAAACTGATTTCTGGCACTATGCACCGTATAAATGGAACAGACTACATAGAACTTGTAATATTTTTTTTCTTTGTCAATTTTGTGCTTGAAAATGAGACTACCTGATTAAATTAATAATCCGCACCATTGTTATATAAATAAATGTCAGTTTTGTTTCTCTCTATCTGACTGCTGTAACCTATATCCAGTTCATAAAGCTTCTCCACTGTCTGTTCTGAACAGCCGGTGTCTGGTAGCTCTTTCCTGGGAACAATCCTCTGCTGCACAGGAAGTGATGCGTTTTACGTTTCCGGGTTTGTTTGGAATAAACAGAAGAAGAAGAACTGGGTGGTTAGCATGAGCAGCGATAGCCAACATGGCTGAACAGACAAAGAAGAGAGAAACTCAAACTGCAGCAACAGAAAATCCAAGGAAAAAGACGTCGCACACTATTTTTAAATAAAAAGTGGTAATCCTCGAGATTCTTATTTGTTTTATTTAGTCTCCATCTTTGTTACTAAGCGCTCATTGCTGTGTGTTTCTGCACTGCACTTCCCAGAGATCACCTGTCAATCACAAAAAGCAAGAAAAGGAAAAAAATCTACTGGCTATACTGAAACATTTCTTTTCACTCAATGTCTGATGTAGCTGGAAAGAGTCAAGATTTTGATTTAAGACGCTCAAACTGCAGTAAAATATGTTGTTTCCTTAAATTATGAAGACTAAAACATGTCGCAAAATAATCAGAATTGTCATTTCATCCGTATTCGTGTAGCCGTATTAGTCATTACATGTTAGCAGTCACATCTATATAAACCTCATGCTTTGGTGTCTGTTGTCGTCTCGCAGGCTGAAGTGTAATTTAAGAGGAAACTGAATGTAAGTGAATGCAGCCTCAGTGACAGCACACACAGTTTCTACATATCATTTCACACACTCACTAGCACTCCATAAAGCTGTCATAAAACCTCCACGCCTCCCTCTCAGTGTGTGTGTGTGAGAGAGAGAGAGAGAGAGAGAGAGAGAGAGAGAGAGGGGAGTGTTTTGGATGGAAGAGAGAGGAAGAAACAAACATGGAGGGAAAGGGGGAGGAAGATAGGGAGAGAAACAGAAACAGAGGGAGAGAGAGGGGAAGATGGGGAGAGAGAAAGTGATCTGGATTGGGAGAGAGACGGAGTGAGAGAGAAAGAAAGAAAGAAAGAGCGAGAGAGGGAAGGACGGAGAGACAAGAGAAGAGACAAGGAGGCAGAAAGAGACAGAGTT